>NW_004797356.1:732201-734701 GCF_000002075.1 Aplysia californica | reverse complement strand
ATGAGGGGAACTGCTGCTTTTTCTTTCCCCATCTTTACTATCGTCATTTTTCCTCTACTTCTTTGGTATGTTTATCACTCTCTTGTGCACAGCTATTTCCAGGGTGCCTTGATAGTTGAAGTAGACTTTGTGCTATTGAGGCTAGAGAGGTGAGCAGAGAAAGCCTTATTCTCTGTTTGGACTTCTCTGTTGACATCCACCCCTTGGCACTCCTATGACCTTGTGCAGTTGCGAGTGCCGTAAAACCTTACTAACAAAAAAACAAACTTCATTCACCTTCATTTTGGTCTTGATGTTCTGATTCCAATTACACTTACTTTTCTTTGGTAATCTGTTCTTGGTGTGGTCAGTGGCATATGTTACTTTTGCAATAGATGGGGCTTTATCTGAATTGTCAAGAGAAAGTTAATAGTTGGCAGACGATAAACTCACAGCGTTTTTTGTTAGCATGGTTTCTATTAAGTACAATCCAAGACAGTGTTCGATCCAGCCATCTCTTTATTTGCTTTTCCTTGTCGTTTAATGTCTCTCCAAATGTCTTCAAAGCGCAACATCTCTTGACATAATTTGATCCCGCCAGTGGTTTCCTTTTATTTCTTCATTTAGCAGGTAGTTGGAAGGTGGTGGCACTGGTAGGTTCAACTTCTTTTATTTTGTTCTGTTATTTCTGTCTGTCTGCTGTTATCATATCGATGTGCTTCTCTTTACTCATCATTGCTCTAATGTTACTGATTCTGTTTTTGCTCTGGATATTCAAGGAAAGTTGAGTCCTGTACTTGTTTGCACTTTGTCTTTCAGCTTTCAGAAATTTTTGTTCAGTTTTCCCTAGATTTTTTTAAAGATAGCTTTTAACAAGATTTTTCCCTTTGTTTCAGAAGTCATATGAATTAATCTTGTTGGAAGAGAAGAAAGACAACTGTCCAAAATTACTAAAATGCTGTTTTTTTATAAGTCTGAAATAATTGTGCACAGGTACTCATGCAGCGAGAAAGGCTGCACCAAGCAGTTCAACAGAAAGAATCTTTTGGCTGAGCACCTGACAATGGTGCATAAGAAAGTCCCAAAGAGGTTACTGCCTGTGCAGTGCAAAGAGCTGGATTTTGTGGAGCGGTTGTGCGAACACTGTGGGATGGCATTGTCTGCGAGTCAGCTTCCTCGTCACCAGAGGGTGTACCACAGTGTCACGAACAAAGGGAACATGAAAGAGGTGTGGTGTGGTGTCACTTCGATGCCACTTTATATCTTTCTTTTTTTCCTTCTTTTTTACGCTTTTTTTAGCGTTTAGATGATTAAAGTAGATGGGCTGAAAGTCTGAAGTCTGTGGGCTTAAATAAGATCATAGAAGAACAAGACGTTGGTACTTTTGATTCAACAGCAGCCAGCTTTAGTAAATGAGCCAAATCAATTATCTGTTAACTCACCCAGCCCTAACGCCGATAATATCGGTATGCGCGCGCAACGCTCCAGCCCTAACGCCGACAATATCGGTATGGAAAATTTCGCTCTCGTGACCCCAAACACTAATTTTGTCTGAAACAGACCATTGCCCAATTGGACGAGTAACCATTTTTTGTTTGGAACAGACTATGACCAGAAGTGTAAGCCTAAATTTAGAACAAAGAAAGCTATTTTCGTGAAGCATGTGAGGGAGTGCGAAATTTGAACGCACTTCCCTTCTTCGCTGATAGCCATGGCTGCAAGACGTGAAAGATTGTTCTCTACTCGCGAAGTTCTTGATCACATTGTGACTGCAGATTCCGATGTTGAAGACGATGTGGATGATGATAATGAAGATGAACAACCTTCCATCATGGATGGTAAGTATATTTCAGCAAGTCATTCATTTTTATTCGAAATAATAACGATTTGTTTACATCTTGATAGCCGAGATTCTAGAAGAGAGATTCTGTCACATGTGAGTCAGAGACAAAGCTGTTCACTAGACTCTAGATCTAGCAAGATTTCTTTCGTTGGTTTGTGACTTGTGAAGCATGATGTCAAAACGAATATAGATCTAGATTTAGATATCTAGATCTGAAAAAATATAAAGTATGATTTATTTGCCCTGCTTATTCAGCAAAAAGACAAAGGATAGGTGGTTGTTCCATTGTGAAATCTTGATTCTCCACTCAAGGTCAGGCAGATTGTGACTCGTGTGACAGGCCTTCCTTGTCACTGTACATGGTAGATCTAGCATACTCGAATTATAAATCTAGATCTAGATGATAGACTGCAGTGTATAAACTTATAATGCTGTTGTTGTTGTTTTTTGTCACATAGATTTATTTAATTAGTCTAGATCTAGATCTAGATCTAGTTCTACGATCAAAGTTCAAGTGAAGTGAGTAATTTTTTACTTTGCTGTTTTATTATTGATCTGGTTCATAGAGCGTAGATCTACTGTGCATAGGCCTAGACCTACGTAAATCTAATAGGCATGTTCAGATCTGATACACTATCTTTACTTTGATTTTACTCCTCAGACTAACAATTATTATTT
>NW_004797356.1:712271-731005 GCF_000002075.1 Aplysia californica | reverse complement strand
CAAATCCTACACAACAAGTCTATGAGGGCTAGGCAGGGCAAGACCATGAACTTGGTGGAATTCCTTATTAGTGCTGGGAACGCGATGGCCGAGGACTATGTTGCAAAGCGCCTCCAAGATCGTGCGCAACCCAACAACGGTGCACAGGCCGAAGCAGTATCCCTCAACCGGCTGACAGCGCGACATTTTCCGAAGTGGCTTCCACCTACCCCGCAGAAGGAACACCCATTTAGGGTTTGCTTTGTATGTTCGGCACGGAAGAGGAAAGCTGGACAGCCTCTTGGAGCAGCACCCACCAATCGCCAGCGCAAGGAAACACAGTTCTGGTGTGAGCCTTGTGGGAAAGCTCTGTGTCCTGCACCATGCTTTGAGATATTTCACACTAAAAAGGATTACCTGTTATGACAAGGTAGGACTGTTTATTTTTTACTTTCATCTTTTCCTTTGCCTTGACTTCTCTTGCTAGTTTACATCAGCATGATGATGGCATTTGTTGTCAACACTAACAAAATCTAACATTCTTTCTTCCAAGTTCATCTATATCTTCTGTTCAGTGGAACCCGTTCCTTATATTGTTGAAGATAATAACACAAATAACATATTCTGTTGTAAAAGGTCTAACAAATTGTTGTCTTTTGATGTAATTACTCTACTGTTTGGTTACTGCCTAGTTTTTATTCTGAGAACGAGCCTGAACAACATTTTTTCTGCCATGAAAGACACACTTCTTTTATATGTGTTGTGTCATGTGTTGCCTTACCCGCTCATTTGTATTGATTACACAGTTATTTTGGGCTTCTATTACAATAATAAGATAGCACAACTCAGTTTCATACATCAGTCATCATCACTCACACTACAGAACATAAAATATTCTCTTATTACATTGTGTTGTGCCTGTGAAGATGGAATTCTTTTGACAAGGTGAGTTTCATTTTGTTTACTTTTTGACTCTGTATATATACCTTTTTCCATGGAGTATTACATAAAAACTGTGGCATATTTTGCATTGAAATTTACAGTGCACACAAATAGAGATTTGGACAACATATGTACCAAATTTGGGTATGATTTGTTAAAATTTAGTATTTTTTTCAATTTTTCAAAAAGTGGTAAAAATCTCTAGGGAGAGCTGACAACCCGGAAGTGTAGGCCTAGGGTTGAGTGAGTTAAGGTTACTATGCAATACTTACACCTTCCTTACAATTCTTAGAGAGCAGTTACTTATAGAGAGATCAGTAATTCCTCCTTACTGGTATAGGTTGAGCATTTTTTTAGGAGGTGAGGTCAAACATTGGTAAAGTAGTCATGAAGTTCCCAAACGGTCCCAGTTTAAACATGATGCTGAATTTGAATCGGAGTTGTCTGTGCAGCTGTTTAGAAATATACTTACTGTGGTGACATATGCTTGAATTGTGTATTGGATGTATAAATACAAGTCTGACTCATAGTAGGTGTCCTTTTGTGCACTTAATTTGAAAAAATCAGGGTTTTTCAGAGAATTTTTTTTCTTGTAGCTGTGATTTAGGTGGATTGTGATAATAGTCAGATATTGTATTTTAAACTGTCAAGGGTTAAGAGACATGGATTTCAAATTAAAATTCTTTGAAGATTGAAAAAGATAATGTTATTGCTTGATATGTTTAAAAAAAGGTCCCCAACAAATTGAAAACAGAAGGCCCCTTCCCACAAGCTCTGCTCTTTGTAGAATTTGAAAACAAATCAGGATATTCTTAAACTGAACATGCGTCATAACTTCATAAAAGATTTTTATTTCCCTGCGTATTTCAAGGTCTTTGTTATGCATTACCACTGCGCTTTAAGTACAAACCATATCTGAAAATTGTCTTTTAATATAATTTAGTATTTTATCTCTTTTGTCCATAAGCGGAAGGTTT
This sequence comes from Aplysia californica, assembly GCF_000002075.1. Taxonomy (NCBI): domain Eukaryota; kingdom Metazoa; phylum Mollusca; class Gastropoda; order Aplysiida; family Aplysiidae; genus Aplysia; species Aplysia californica. Next base: position 729,107 of record NW_004797356.1, on the reverse strand, counting down.
TATTGTGCTTCTGGTACTATTGATCTTTTTTTCCCAATGCTGGTGTCATTTGTTTTGAGCCATGTATTGTTTAAAACAGACACTTTTCTGTTGTTAATAGACTTTATTAATTGAATTTTTTCAACAGGAAGCTCCCTTTCCTTGTCACTTTAAAGGATGTGAAGAGAAGTTCGACACTTTGACAGACCGGCAAGCTCATGTGGTATCTCACAAAGGTAGAAAACAGAAGTGCTCTTATTATCATTTCAAAGTTCTAGGAATGGGCTGTAAGAAATATAAGCCCTGTATAAGCAGTTTTTAAAGTAGTTCATGCTGAAATGTTCCATTCTGAGCTTCAGTTAGATTATTTGTGCTGGATGTTAGGGTTGTTTTTTTTTTATCTAAAAAAAAAAAAAAGTCCTGCATTAGAAAAAGCACAAATTTTGAGGGGGGGAGGGGGTGGGGTTGGTCATTTCACTGCACTGTTTCTTGGGGTTTTGTTTGTCTTATTTGTATTACCTTCATAGTTTTCAGAGATTGTGGGCTGTATGTTCTTCAACTCATAGTGCTATTGATTTGTTCTGATATGTTATATTTCTTCACGAGAGAGTAGCATCCCCAGCCTATTTGACAGCAATAGGCTTTTTTCAAAGGTGCTCTTATATATCTGTATTGTATTATCTGCGTGCGCTGAACGGTGTGATTGATAAGTTGCAGGCCCTGGAAGGTGTATTGTTCATTGATATTCCACTGCCAAGTTTTGTCATTTGTAGTTGTTGGATTGACTGTGGTTGGGGTCTTTCAAAGCACATTGAATCTGTCTGCCCTAATCACAAACTGTCATTGAATAAAAATTGAGAAATATTTTTTATCGGAAAGACCAGATGCATTCAAATGTCATCGACTACTGCCACTTTTTTCTTGTTTCAGATAACCCACCTTATAAATGTGAAGTGGAAGACTGCCAGGAGGCCTTTTACCTTCTTAAGAATCTTGATAACCATTTGTGGAAACATTGCCGGAAACCATCTATGTGTGACTTTGAAGGCTGCAGCAGAACCTTTGAGGACCAGCTGTTATTAGCAAAGCACAGTAAAGTGCATTATGGTAAGTGATTCCAATAGATGAAGTTAAGTATTTTCAAAGTGAGAAGATATGCTGTGCATTTACTATTATTGCCATATATTTTGTTTGACCCTATCCGTACGTCGTGTTTTACTATCGTATCCATACAACGTGGGGAACTCTGTGCCACCACTTTCCAAAGAGGAAATTTACTCGTTAATCCGATCCGTACACTTTGCGTAGCAGTCTGTCAAAATGATTTTTTGAGAAATACTGAAAGTTTCAAAGAGATTTTCGTTCTAGAAGTATTCTAAAATGTGAAGAATACAACCCCAGGGGTGCAAAATGACCCCAGGGCGTACGGATAGGGTTAAAAGTAAAGTGTGAACTCACTATGTGCTTGAAAAAAAAAAAAAGCTGCCGAAGGTGTCTATGTCTCCAACTGTGAGGAAGAAAATAAATATGAAACTTAAAAAAAGATGCTTTTTAATACCAGTGTTTTAGAGGATATTTATTGAGAGTTAAGTCATTTTTTCTCCATTCGTGTGATCATTACAAAAATATACTCACAAAAAGAGTTCAACGGTCCCTTCTTGATAAGATTTTTTGCTGGTGAAACTGTGCTCCTGTATGATAACTTAAAAATTGCACAGCTCTCTAAACATTGTCAAGTTATGGCTCCTGCTGTTAGCAGAAAAAAGCTTCAAGTGGTTCTCAATGTATTTCATGACCTCTGCTGTTTTCCTTTAAAATATAGATGGCAGAATGCTTTGCTCCTGGCGCAACTGTGGCATATTCTTCTCCTCGATGGGTACCTTGAAGCAGCATCTGATTGCCCACAGCCGCTCCCTGAAAGCCAGCTTTGGCTCTGACTTCATGTGCAATCTTTGTGACAGAGTTTTCAGCAGCAAGCACGGCCTCAATCGACATATGGCGTTGCATGACTCTCAGGCCACAGGTGTGAACATCTCCTGTCTTATCATGTCGTCAGTAGTTCTTGAGAATTTACCCATGTTTTATGCATCAGTGCCTTGGAAGTGTGCAGCGAACTCCACAGCTTGAGAGTAGTATTTTCTTTTTCTTATGTCTTGTTGAGCTCACAATTAACTAAAACAAAAAGCTAATAAATATTTATAGGCTTCAGTACATTTGAATGAAGCCAGTCTGAAGGAAACGTGTTGTCACTGTCAAAAGAAAACTTTGTAACTCTGACCTTGTTTAACAGGATGAGTAAAAAACATTGAGTTTCTCTTTTTTCTTATGATGGCAATGATGTGTTCATGTTAAAACTACTGTACTATTTTATTGCCAGGGATTTATAGACACCTGTAACAGGATCTGTTTATCCTGACAGATGTGGACACAGAAAACTAGAATTAGCCACCAAATTTAGGTACCATTTGCACACACTTGGAAACATTCACTCATGTACAGTTTTGCTGCTTAGTGTTAGATGAAATAATGTTATCTAAGATGAACTCTGTAGTTCCAGATATCTGCTTGTATTTCTAGAAATAAAGAATAGTGATTGGGAACCAATTTATAAATGGTAAACAGATTAGGTAGCCTAATATTTTTATTGCTGTCTGTTTTGAAACATGGCCTCAGCTGAAACCAGACAGTTTTATAGAGTTTTTCTTTCTGTTTTACATTGTGTTGGTCATATCACTTTTGTGAGGGTTTGGAATTGTTACAAGTAATGCGTATCATCTTCTTCTTCAAGTGCCAGATCTGTAATAGAAATCATGGTTCGCCACTCGTTTCTGCTCAGATGCTCTTCGAAAACCTCTACTATCTTGTTCTTTACCAGGAACCCATAAATGTGTATCATTAATATCAGTTTCACTCGTTAGTCATGAAAATTAAACAGTTCGAGAATAACCACATCAACCATATGAGTTCCTGGTTTCAGTCCCTCTAGAAGACTCCGCTTTTGTGTGTGAAGAGAGTGGCTGTCATCAGCGCTTCAGTCTGGAGAAAGATTTCAATGACCACTTCCTACAGCACTACACCAGCATGTCTACGACTTGCAAGTACCGCGACTGCCAAAAAATCTTCCCGACTCAACTTCTCATGGCAAAGCATGGAAAGTTTCATTATGGTATGTGTCATCTTGAGTAATTTCTTACACTTAAATCACCATTAGGTAATGTAAAATTTCAGTGTGTCTGGCACACAAGGAGTTATGGATTGGTTAGTGGTAAATTGAGGTGTAAGTTAAAGGGGTGTGTAAATTTTTGTTATCAGCATGGAAGATTCCATCTTGGCTCTGTGTCCTGAAGGATGCAAGCTACTCCAGCTTAAAAATAGGATGTTCCGTTTCTGATAATGTGTTAAAATCATATGAAAAAAGGAAGAGCTGTTACATTCAAATCTGTTTTTTAGTGCCTTTTTAACATTTTAAAAGAATATCGAGCACTTGCACGTTAATATTTAATGATGAATTCAAAGCAATCAAATGCACTTCTCTTGACACTCACACAATGGAGTATACTTTCATTCCTACAGGAGGTAAATATAAATGTCCGTGGGAAACATGTGACAGCTTGTTCACGAACTTCCACTTTCTGAAGCGACATTTGATGCGGCATGTTATCAGCATTCCTGCGATGGATGCTCTGAGGTCGTGGGTGTGTGCCAAGTGCAACATGACTTTCAAACTAGACAGCAACCTGGCAAGCCACATGAAGAAGCATGTGGAAAAATCTGGTAAGAATTCATTTTGGTTATTAGAACTGATCTTTTGGGTTTTTTCATAAGCGTTTTACGGCACTTGTAACACAATAAGGTCAAATAAGTGCAGAGAAATAAATGTGTTACAAGAGAGTAACATACACTAAAAAGAAGAAGGAGCGATAAGGACGATAGATGTTTGATAGGAAAGAAGGAGCAAACCACACCAGAGCACCCACCAACCTCCCACTCTTTTGGGTTTGCTGATTTTTCGGAATTTATCACTAAACCGTGATTCTGTTTCAGAATGATCTTGATTTCAGTATGTATCCTAAGTTTTTGTTTGTTTTTGTAAACCAATCTATTTTCATCTGTTGTTTGTTTTTCTTGAGCTACTTTGGGGTTTTTTTTCTCCTCTTTGTTGGCTTATGGGTAGAATGTTAGTCGTAAAGGTGTCTCTCAGAAACATATAATTTGTGTAATAATGTTTTTGTAGAAAAGATCTTTCTTTTTGTCAGGAATATTTAGAAAGGCATTATTCGCTGTAGTAATATTAGGCAGTGTTGAAAAATGAATGAAAGGAATCCTTTGCTTTTTCTGTCTCCAATGTATTTTCTGGCATGGATGTATTTTCTGTCACTATTATATTTTCAGAGTACGTATGTCCAGAGTGTGGCAAAAAATTCCGTCATAATCATTTGAAGCGACACATGTTGATTCACAAGAAGGAAAAGGCTCATGTGTGCAAACACTGCGGAGTGCGTTATGGAACTGTGAATGGTTTGCGATTCCACATACTAAAAATTCACAACATAGGTACGTTATTTTTAATTGTTTATTCACTCTGAGACTGAAGCATCTGATTTCTGTGTTATTTATGATCATATACCTGAACTATCACTTTGGGTATATTTGGCTGCCTCTGGCAAAAGAGAAGCCAAAAGATGTTAAGGTAGTCCGAGAGTAATTTTGTGTCCTGACATGATGGAATCAGGCGCTAGTCAGTTTTTGGGCATGTGGAGTTATTGGTATCATCTTAAAGTTTGTTAATTTGTCCGCTTTGTGTTGAAAAAAATACCTATCTATCTCAAGTGGAAGTCAATATATAATTGAAGGAAGTGGGGGTCACCTGGTTTCAGCAGTAAAATATGCGAGAAAATGGCTGCCAAAATTTGGCCACTTCCAAAGCCTGAGTGTCTTTGAAAATATGACAACCTGTTAAGACATTTCCAAACACATTCTAAAGAGACATTACATTGGAATCCTGTTATAACGAGAGGGAGGGGACGAAGCAAAATGTCCGTTATAGCAGGATTCTCGCTATAAGGGATCCAGTAATAAATTCAAGGGAAACTGTTAAGTAGGCCTAATCTATGAGTATGGTGTTCTGTTTCTCCTTTTGCTATCTCCCCTGTGATGATTTTGTTTCAACATGACCTCTAGGTCTTACTTGATGAAAAATCGAATCAGCTTTGTTTCTTTAGCGCTAGATCTAGCGATGTGGACTGACAGTTCGGCGTTGGCGATCACAAAGAAAGGGCTCTGGGCTAACTCGCCCACTGTGTTTTCCCCCCACCCCACCCCACCCGGTGGTGCATTCTGTCTGCTTGCACATGTCACACATTCACTCCAGCCATCACATTGCTGTGACCTCTCCATCCCGGCATCGGAGAAGTGAGAGGCATGGCAGGCCTTGATAATCTAAACTGGCCTATCACGCGATGCGTTCTGCTTGTCTGCGCGCATGCCACACCCTCCCTACTCCGTTGTTCCGGCCTTCATTGTTGACGCACATGGGCTCTCCTATTCTTTGTTTCGCAAGATCAGCAACAAGTTTCTCAACTGGCGAGGTCTTGCATTATGTATAATTGGTTATGCCATGTGCACAGCAGCAGCAATATTCCACTATAACCGACTCGCGAGTGTGTCTGATAGCGCTATAGCAGTATTTTATTTACAAAGGTAAAGAGGAGAAAAAAACGGGGTTTTAGAATAGTGCCTTTATAACAGACTTCTCGGTTTTTCTGGACTCGTTATAAGTGGACTCCACTGTATTGGGCTTGTGCTGAGCACTCCTGTCATAGATTCCACAGATAGGTCATGAGCCAAATTGACTTTGTAAATAATTCTTATTTGTAGTTTGAAGTAAAAAATTCTCTAGACTTTTCTGTTTGCACTCATATTTTTCTAAAGGGACAATATTCTTATGATACTATTTCAGGTAATTTGCGTTTCAAATTATTTGTGTTTCTAAACTGATATTTAATTTCTGTAGACTTTGTACTGTACTCAACAACTTTTCTTCTGTAATGATGGCCTTGTGTTACTATTTCAGGTGCTTGGTCTTTTGTCTTCTTTACTGATGATTTTTTTTTTACTATTTCAGGTACTTGGCCTTTTAAATGCAATTTCTGCAGCAAAGGTTTTATCAGTGGCTCTGAGCTTCGTCGGCACATGCCATCCCACACCAAAGAGAAACCATACCCCTGCAAGCAGTGCGGGGCCCAGTTTGCCACCCATACTGGGCTCAAAGGTCACATGAGAAAACATTCAGGTCAGACCTTTACAATTTCTTCTTCTTCTTCTTCTTCTTCTTCTTCTTCTTCTTCTTCTTCTTCTTCTTCTTCTTCTTCTTCTTCTTCTTCTTCTTCTTCTTCTCCTCCTCCTCCTCCTCCTCCTCCTCCTCCTCCTCCTCCTCCTCCTCCTCCTCCTCCTCCTCCTCCTCCTCCTCCTCCTCCTCCTTCTCCTCCTCCTCCTCCTTCTCCTCCTCCTAGTTCTTCTTCTTCTTCTTCTTCTTCTTCTTCTTTCTCTTCCTCTTCTTCTTCTTTTTCTTCTTCTTCTTCTTCTTCTTCTTCTTCTTTTTCTTCTTCTGCTGCTGCTACTGTTCCTCCCTTTTCTCCTTCTTCTTTTCCTTCTCCTTGACTAACAAGACAGTAGGGATATTGTGAAGGTCAGGCTGTACACTGCGACTTTTTTCCTCAGCTTTAAAGCCTGCAAGGATGTGGCATATTTTTGGATTTTTCATATTGCAGGAGCGTCACGCCCTCGTCTATTCTTAGCATACATCTAATCTATTGAAAAGTTGACGTATTATTATTTTCCTCAACACCACAATTTAGCCTCTTTGTGTACACCTAAGAAACATGGTCCAACAGAGGGGTTAGTACTTTTCGAGAGTCCCGTGGACACGTCAAGACAGCCTTGGAGTGAATTCTTCAAGCTTACACTGAAATGAATTACACTTGTAATTTTTAATTTACTGTGTAGGTCAGAATTGTGTATTTCGTGTCGTCAGTGAAGTCAATGTTGAAATTGTTAGGGATGTCACATATCTCAGCACAACCAGTAAGTGGAAGCCTTTTGAGTTACATATGTTCATCTAAACTAAAATAATATGCAATGAAATATGTACAACAACAATGCAATTGTTGATTTCTTAATCAATAGTTTAATTTCTATCTACCTTGACGCAGCTACGAGAAAGTTTGACCTAAAACTTCCAAGGTTTTCCAGTTGATAATTTATGCTGACTTGTACTGTTTTGTGTTGATATGAAAGTGATGCAGCATTATCTGCCTTAACTGGTTCGCTCCTTATAGGCCATGTCTTTTTTACTCTAGGTCAAAAGTTTGTGTGTGATGTGGAGGGCTGTGGAAAGGTGTACACCACCCCTCTATCTCTCAGAGGACACAAGGCTCAACATGAAGGCTTTTCCAAAACATGCGAACACTGTGGCAAGACCTTCAGGAACCCCTACGGACATAAATGCAAAGCCAGCAAAGAGGCCAGGAAACAAGGAACTGATACACAAGGTGCTTGTTCGTTTTTTAACTCTTATATGTCACTTGTTATGTTTGACAAGGGATTTTTGTGGGTGGTTGGTTGGTGCTCTGGTGTGGTCTGCTCCTTCTTTCCTATCAAACGTCTGTTTTCCTTATCTCCCCTCCTTTTTTGTGTTAGTTATTCTCTTGTTAAATCTCTAATCTTCAGCTCTTATATAATATGACCCTATTGTGTTTCAAGTGTTCTAAAAGACATACTAAAACAAGTGATTTTTAGATGTGGTTAGTTGTTCCAATACCTTTTTCATAAATCAGTGGACATTTTTTCTAGCTCATGTAGTCTGGATGCTCAGCTTAGAGCTTAACTTTGATGAATCAGTACACACGTGTTTTAAATGGAGGTCAGCCAGAATAGCCAATACTTTTGACTGGTTACGTTGACTTGCCTTTGTCATGTCTTATAGTCAAATTATTGGTCATTCGTTTCTCAAAGGAGAACGACACTCTTTACTCTTTCTCTCCCCATCTTTAGTGTAAGAACCTATGAATTTTATTATGTGGAAAAAGTCTGTGATGCTGGAAAGGGTAAGCACACTCACTCACTCACACACACACACACACATACACACACGCACACACACACACACACACACACACATACACACACACACACACACACACACACACATACATACACACACACACACACACACACATACATACACACACACACACACACACACACTCACTTACATGCACACACACACACACACACACACACACACACACACACACACACACACACATACATACACACACACACACACACACACACACACACACATACACACACACATACATACACACACACACACACACACACACACACTCACTTACATGCACACACACTTATGAGATACACGAATGCATACTCATGAGCATGCGTGCGCAGACATGCACGCACACACACACACACACACACACACACACACACACACACACACACACACACACACACACACACACACACACACATACACTTACAAGACACACATGCGTGCATAGACACTTGCACACACACACACACATGCACACACACACACACTCACACACGCATACTTACAACACAAACATACACACATGCACACACACACACACAGACACACTCTAAATGCACACACACAGACAGAATATGTGTGTGTGTAAATCAAAGAATGTTCCTTTTAAGGAAATTAAGAAGTTTCCGTGTTGATAATAAGATTATGTCCCTGCTGTACCATTCTATGACTGAAAGTGTGCCATTATTTTGTATTTGCTGCTGGGCTGGGAATTGTAAGGTGAAAGATAAAGAATAATTTGACAGAACCATTAAGAAAGCCAGCAAGATCTCTAGATATGATTTTACTAGAATTGATGAAATGTATAACACCACAATTATGAAAAATATAAAAAGCATTATAAACGACCCATCAAACCCACTTTCCACACAAATTGTAAGATCCCGCAGGGGCAGATATGTACCTCCAAAAACAAGGAAAGACAGATATAAAAGAAGATTTTTACCATCTAGCATAAGACTATTGTCAGAATAAGCATAATGTCTATTGCTCTTTAGAGTATGTATCTACTAGTATATAACTCCAGAGGTGTTGTAATCAAATTCCTGCATGTGGTTGAATGATGCATCTGATGTGATATGTACATTTTGTCAGCTTTACTTCTCTTTTCATGTTGAATTTTGATGAGGGTAATATATAATTTAGATTTTTTAATGTATACCTGCATGTGTTTTTACGGTCCTGTACAGCCAAGAAAAATTTTCCTCTGGGATAATAAAGTATTATCTTATCTTATCTTATCTTATATATGCTTGTACTCTCATAAATTTCTCTTTCTCTGCAGGTCAGGGTGAAATTCCTGTTGTTACTGCCTGCCCATCATCAGACCCTCAGCCTGCAGTGTCAACACCGTCCAGTCTCTCTGTACCCCAGCCACATCTGCCTCAGTATCAAGCCGCTGCAGCCATGAAGCTTCTTCCTCCTCTTCCTACTCCTCCTCCTCCTCCTCCTCATCAAGATTTGTCAGTGCAGATATCTAAGCCGCCCCCACCCCCATCCCTTCCGCAACCACTCTCACACTCGCTCCTACTACCCCATCACCACCATGTAGATCTGTCCTCTTCTAGTCTCTCTTTACCACTTGCCCCTCCTCCTCCTTCTCTTCCCCCTCTGTCTGTTCCTCCGACTACCCAAATCGTTCTGCAACAACCCCATCACCAAACATTGCTGCACTCCCCACTGCAGCTCCCACGACCTCCAACACAAGCAGGCATCCGCTCGGGCACGCATCCAGAGAGAATGCCACAGAACAATACAAGAGCTGTCATCCCCCAAAACACAAGAACTCAGGATCCTGCTCAACATGCTGTGCTACTGCAAGCGGCAGTGATTCAAGGTCAACAGAATCAGCACATTCCCACGAACATGACACGGAGCGTTACCATGGAGATTGCTTCCGATTATAATTTCAGTAGTAGCAGTTACAGTGTGAGCTGGGAGGATCAAAGTGGCATGTCATGAGCCTAGAAATCATCAGTGTCTCTGTTTTTTCTGTAAATCAACAAAATTTATGTTATTACTAGAATGTACCCTCACCTCTGTTTTAAGTAGGAGTCACTCTCGTCTCTGTTTTTACTATAATTAACTAGGTCTCTGTTTTAAACTGGTGTCTGTGCTGTAAAAGTTAAGTGCTTCATTGTCTCGCACAGGAGGCCTGAGTCGAGTGTGAGTCCTAAGTTGAAAGAATTTTTAGCGAGTGTCTTTGTGTTTCTCTGCTTGGATGTAATATCCCTCTCAGGTTGGGTTGGCTCTGACACACAGGGTCAAAGCCCACCTCCTAACTGATCTAAATAGTGTTGATGGAGGGGGGGGGGGGAACCAACTACATTGAAAAAAATGTTTTTACTAAAAATCATCTGTCTTGGGTCTCAATTAAAATTATCCTTGTCTCTGCTTTAACTATAAATCACCATCTTCTGTTTTATGTTTCCTTGTTCTATCTTTTCCGAAATTGTGCTCTCAATAATATCAATAAATTCACAACTTGTGCTGCTGGATCTTTTTAAAAAAAAGCTCAAATGTTTTAAAGAAGTTTTTTCTCTGAAGTTAAACGTTAATTGTATGGTGCTATTTATTATTTTCATATCTTGGACCACTTTTGTCTCTGAACAGAACTCTTGTTGTTCTTGAGAAAAAATTTCTGGTACAATGTGATTGTTGTAATGGTGATGTGGACATATTAGACACACCTGTGTTTAGTTATGGCCAGAATTTAATATGGGCTTTTAAAAAAAGTTTTCGTTACAATGACACACGAGTGCGGAGAGCGGAGAGGTTAATTTCGGCTGTGTATTCTTCGCTCATGGTGGTTTTACATGGTATAGCATTTCTTGCAATGCTCATGGGTGCATTTCAGTATATCTGTGTTCTAGTTTTTCTCAATGGCAATAGGTGATAGGCATGGGAGAGGTTACAAACTCTGTAAAGTCATCCTAGAGGCTGGCATGATAGGGAAGATGACTGTATTCAGAAAAAAAACATTTGGGAACAATTTATGGTGGCGCTATTAACTGGAAAATATACTTTTTTTGCATCTTTGATCAGCCTTTTTCAGTAAAATCCACACGTACAGTAGAGTCCACAAATCTCAAACATGAAAATCAGATTCTCAGGTATTTCGAATATGATGTTCAGTCTCGTTTCAGCCCCTATGTTTTCTTTGTATTTACTTCATGGAGTTCCCGAACACCCAGAACACGAAACCCTCGAATATCAAATAAGTGTGAGCCGTGCTGACAAAGTGAGAACTTCTCCGTTTTGAGCCCTATGGGAAAAAAACATCCCACTTATAGGTGAAATAGGTACAATTTATAAGTATGAAATAACAAAAGTAAAAGGCTTGTTAAACTTTAAAAATATGGCATCAATAGGAAATCTAAAAATTTGACCCTAATGTCGAATTTTGGCCAACATCTCCATGTGTGGATTACGAGAAGTACATGTAAGTCTTTTTGTCACCACGCCTCGCAAACTCCCTTCGCATTCTCAACTAAAGACCCGGCTTTACAGCTTTTGTGGCCGCTGGTAGGTATTACATTGTTATTGTGACAGCAAAAATGTGGTCCTTGTCTCAACACGAGAGGTTGGAGGAAGGGGGGATGGGGACAGGGAAGGGGGGTCGGGAGTGATGCTGACCGCACCGCATGAGTGGCTCGCATGCGTGCAATCATGCTGTGGGACGCGCATGGTGCGGATGGCAAGGGCTTTAACTTTCTGTAAGCCAATGAAATTAGAAGAAAGGAATGACATAGAGTCAGCTGTGCACACATGAGATTTTCTGCTTTCCACTTTCTTTCTTCTTGCTTTCACACTGTCAACACGCCAATCATGGGAGCTAATGTTTAAATTTTTTTACCTCCCTTGATTTTCTCTTTATTTCTTTGTATTTGGGGTTTTCATTGACATGATGAATTACAGAAATCTCGAACACAATTTCTAATCCCTGACTAATTCGAGTTACCCATCTTTAACTGTATATGTTTTTAAATGGACATGAAAAGTATTAAGCCCCCCCCCCACCCCTTAAAAAAAAAAAGAAAAATAATACCCCCAACCCCCCAAACATTGTCAGCCTCTTTGATTTTGATGAGAGCCAGGTTTCAACATAATGTCACACAATTATTTTCTATGGCAAAGTACAAGCCAAGTCCGCAAGCTGAGAAGAAGAAGATTTGTGGAAATATGAGAGCCGGATTGTCACTTTTAATAATAGCAATTGTCATCCTATGGTAATTGTACTCGTAAATGTGTAGTGTTTTACTCCTTCATTAACATAATTTCAAACATTTAGGAGGTGGGCTTCTTCTACTCTGCCTCTTAAAGCAAAACCTGAGTTGTGGTTGGCGGGTACTCTGGTGTGGTTTGCTCCTTCTTTCCTATCAAACATCTATTGTCCTTTTCTCCGCTTCTTCTTATTTATGTTTGTTACTCTAATCTTTTGGCACTCATATATATGACCTTATGCAGTTGCGAGCACTATAAATCCTCTACTACCTCGGGGCAGTGCCACTGACTGTAGTGTCTTTAGGCCATTCCCAAAGGGGGGACAGTTCTCGTTCAAGCATAGTATAAAGGGCTGACTCATCATGTCACGCTCATAACTGTGCCTGATCTACAACAGGGAACTGCTGCTTTTTCTTTCCCGATCCTAACTATTGTAATTTTCCTCTACCTCTTTTGTATGTTTGTCACTCTCTTGTGACCTGGTATTTTGGGGTGCCTTGATAGTCGAAGCAGACCTTGTGCTGTTGAAGCTAGAGAGGTGAGCAGTGTAAGTCTGATTCCTTGTAAAGACTTCTCTGTTGACACCCACCCCTTGGCGCTCATATGATCTTATGCAGTTGCGAGCGTCGTAAAACCCTCTACTATGAAAAAAAAACAACAACCCTCTACTAAAACTAAAATGAGTTGTGCAGGATTCACCACTCCCTTGCACAGCGATACTCAGTAAAGAAACATTTACAGTGGAGTCCACTTATGACGAGTTCGGAAAAAACGAGAAGTCTGTTATAAAGACACTATTCTAAAACCCCGTTTTTTCTCTTCTTTATCTTTGTAAATAAAATACTGCTATAGCGCGATCAGACAAACACACGAGTCGGTTATAGCGGGATATTCCTGCTGCTGTGCACAGCGTATAGGCCAATTATACGTAATGTAAAACGTCGCCAATTGAGAAACTTGTTGGTAATCTAGCGAAACAAAGAATGGGAGAGCCCATGTGTGTCAGCAATGAAGGCCGGGGCGACTGAGTAGGGAGGGTATAACATGCGCAGACAAGCACAACGCATCGTTTGATAGGCCAGCGTAGGGCCTAAGCCTAGTTTAGATTATCTAGGACTACCATGTCTCTCACTTCTCCGATGGAGGGGTCACAGTTATTTGATGGATGGAGCGAATGTGTGACGTGCGCAACAGCGGGCGAGTTAGCCCAGTGCCCTTTTTTCTGATCGCCAATGCCGAGCTGCCAGTCAACATCGCTAGATGTAGCGCTAGATTTAAAAAAAACCTAATTCGATTTTTGATCAAGTAAGACCTTGAGGTCATGTTGAAATAAAATCATCATCAGGGGAGATAGCAAAAGGAAATAAACAGAACACCAAACTCATAGATTAGGCCTACTTTACAGTTTCCCTTGAATTTATTACTGGATCCCTTATAGCGAAAATCCTGCTATAACGGACATTTTGCTCCGGTCCCCTCCCTCTCGTTATAACAGGATTCCACTGTAATATCCTCTCAGGAATCAAGCTCATGTCTTCTGTGTTCAACCACAAAGAGCCTAACAGCACCACTGAAAATGTTGGTATCCTAATCCTACTGTTCCTTCATGGCTGGCTTGGTTGTACATTTGTTCTTATTCTCCATGATGTTTTAATAGTTTTGTGAATGTAATTTATTACTTTTTCCGTCTGTCTGAAATGCGTGCAATTGTAATTGTAATCCATTAAAAATTTATACACATTGTCTTGTCTGAACTCATTTCTTTAATTTTTCCTCAATCAATTTATTTTGGTGGGTGGTTGGTGGGTGATTGGCGGGTGTTGTGGTGTACTTTGCTCCTTCTTTCCTTTCAAACATCTATCATCTTTATCTTCCCTCCTTCTTTTTGCTGTAAAACTCTTACTAAAACTAAAAATTTCCTTTGAAGCTATGGAACAAGTAAAATGAGGCTGCACAGTTCAACAAATGAAAAGATTTTTAAAGATTCGATGTGTGTGATTTTATTGATTGTGAGTTCCCTTTCAGCCTGTTTTATTTAGCGAGTAGATATTTTTAAAAGTTCTGAATTTGCTATTTCTGTGACGTGGGTTTTTTGCTTGTTTGTAGTTTTTTTTAATGCAGGTGTTTTATGCCTTCACATCGACACAATTTAGATGTATTTGTGTGTCGAGAAGAATCTGCGGTCGTGTGAAGGCACGCACATTCAGCACATGTGACGGCGCACTTCCTCTTTAACAGAGATTACACTGTGCGGTCAAAAATTCGTGGCCCAACTTATCCTCAAATATCTATTTAATGGGTGAATCAATGTTATCCATGCTTTGCACAGCAGTTTGTATCAATTTGTGTTAACTAAATCATATTTTTCCACAACAATTTCTTCATAAGCTGATATAAAATGCTGTAAATCTCCATCACGCGGAAAATGGGATTATTTACAGCACTTCCTGCTTCTCACACACATTTTGCGTTCGCATATAGCCTACGTCACAGATCACCAATGACACTTTTTATTGGCCATACTTGTTACAAGAAATTCGTTGTATAGTGCACACATTTTTGGCTCGAAATCTTCTCAAAACAAGATAGTGTCACAATAAGAAAAAAAAATCAGCATTGCCCCAGTTGTAAACCTTCTAATTAGTAGAAACCACCCATTTGGTTGGGTTTTTATATTAGTGTTTATTAATAAGAAATTTTCTAGAACACAGCTAACTGGTAGGTGTTCATAAAAATATTGATCTACTGTTAAGACAAGTTGATAAAGGTCATTGTGCAAAAGCTGGAGAGTTTATGTTCGATAGTTTGGGAAATATTTGTCAATAAGTTTCTCCACAAATTTTTGACCGCTCTTTTTAAAAATAGGCCTACGCAACAGCTTTTGTCAGTGTTCTGCAGAGTTTGATTTTGATGAAGTTGCACAGAACAACAATTTAATTATATCTCACCTTGTTGATGCCAATTTTTTTATTTCTATGCGAATTCTACACTATGAATATGAACACTACGTATGTGTGTTGAATTCAAAGAATGTAATGCTCGTAAGATAAGAACAAATTCCGGATCTGAATATCTCTTCAGTATGTGCGGGGTTGTTTTTTTTTCACTTAGTGTTTTCTAGACTGACCTTTGGGTTTATTTGAAATAATGTTGATCCCACTGCAAGTAAAGTGTTAAGTGTATAACTCCACAGAATCAACTATGGAGTGAGTTTTTTCGGGGGCGGTTAGTGTGTGTGTGGGGGGGGGGGGTCCTTTTGTACAGTAGTACAAGCTAGAAATATAAATTATAATAATTGTAACTAACCATAAGCAGAGGTTTGATAGAGTTATTCTAGCATGACCCAAGAGGTTGTTGCATCTTGGTCCGTATAACAAATCACCATGCCCAACCCGCAACCAGCCTGATTGCATACATTGTACAGGTCTTGGGTGATTTCGCCATGCCCTTGGTGCACCCACCGGCATTCCGCTGTCTTTTGTCCTGCAAATGCCACAATCGGAGACAAATAATAAATGACTCTTCTTGAAGAAAATAACAGCATTGAAAACTGAAACTATCTTTTTTTTACAAATCTCCCCTTGAACAATTTACCTAAAAATCTCACAAACCAAGTTTTTCAACACATTTTTCTAAAATAAGTGTTCCAACCAGCTTCAATAAAAGGGTGAATAAAAAAGGAAGTTGATTATTAGTCAACAGACAACCCAAAGGAAGGTGATCTATTTTTTTTTCATTCTCCTGCTTTATTTCAAAGAAAGTGAAAATGGTTGCACCTAGGGTAGTTTAACCTAAATGAAATATGACACTGTGTGGATGTCAAACACATTTCTGCTTTTTTCTGTCCTCATCCTTACTACTTTTGTCATTTTTTCCTCTACTTCTTTTGTATGTTTGGTTTGTCACTCTCTTGTGAACTGCTATTTCCGGGGTGCCTCGATAGTCGAAGCTGTTGAAGCTAGAGAGGTGAGCAGTCTAAGTCTGATTCTCTGTAGACTTCTCTGTTGACACCCACCCCTTGGCGCTCATATGACCTTATGCAGTTGCGAGCGCCGTAAAACTACTAAAACCCTCTACTATAAAAAAAAAAGACCTTGGGCTGTTGAGGCGAGAGAGGTGAGCAGAGTAAGCATGGTCCCCCGTTTGGACTTCTCTGTTGACATCCACTCTTGGCGTTCATATGACCTTATTATGCTGTTGTGAGCGCCGTAAAACCTTACTAAAACTAAAACACCTTTCTGTTGTTGACCTTGATGCAAAATGTTTTTGTTTGTGCTTTGAAACGAACCTGGGTAATTTAGGCTAACGCTGGTGCTCGCTTGTCAGTGTGAGCTGACCTTTCAGTTGGCTTATTTTATGTGCATGTATGTGTGTTTGTGTGTGTGTGAGTGTGTGTTTGTGTTTGTTTGTTTGTGTGTGTGTGTTTGTGTTTGTTTGTAAGTTGTTTGTGTGTGTATTATGTGTTCGGGTTTGTGTGTGTGTGTGTGTGTGTGTGT
>NW_004797356.1:675471-709038 GCF_000002075.1 Aplysia californica | reverse complement strand
CTCTCTCTCTCTCTCTCTCTCTCTCTCTCTCTCTCTCTCTCTCTCTCTCTCCCTCCCTCCCTTACTAGGCCCTTCTATCTATGCTATGTAGTTGTAATGTCGTGCCTGAAACAAACCGAATACAAAACGTGTGGTATCTGGTTGACTTTTATCACGGTTTTTATGTCTGGGGTATAAATTGCCGAAAGCGAAACTGAAGTAGGATCCACTGTTGTACTTGCACGTTTAGGAACTATTAGTTTCGTGAAGAGCACGAAACCATTTTTGCACTTGGACTGTGCCAGTTAGATGTTGGACATAATCATCTGTCAGTGAGTAGGCCACGAAACTGCCATGGTTTTGGTTGGTCTGGGGTGGAATGAACAAAACCACCCCCGTGAGAATCACCAGATAGTTTGGTTCAGTGGACCATTATTGTGCAAGTGCTGGAACGCCATGTCTTACCCTTATTTTTGTCATGGTGTCATTCAAGTAGACATCTCCAAGCCATGAATAGCAAATCACTTTCTTACAGGGTCAATGCCATTTAACAATACTTGGAAAACCAAACCAAATAAATTCTGGAATGGTCACCAGTAAATAGCCCCGATATGAATCCTACAAGTATGTGAAGTCCCATGAAACAGCAGCGGAAGGAAAGCGACATTGCTCTCAATTCAGCGGACCCTTTTGTTTGAGATGAAATGACAAATAATTATGACCAAAAGTTAATAGAGTCGATGCCCAAAGCGTTCGTGCTCAGCACAAAATCAATGTCTCCTAAGCAAAATAGCAATGCGCACATTTAATGTTAAATCAGTTTTGCGTGGCAGTTGTGATTGCTCTGCTTTCTGTTTTATTTGCAACTATTAATAAGATATCGTATAAAATATTGTTATTCGCAAGTGACAACATTCTCTAATAATTAATTAAGCAATATATGCCCATTCTATCAATATTGATGCTCCTCAATATACGCGCAAAGAAAATTTTACGTTTCTTTGATTTCGCACATTTTTGTCAAGCCTGATTTGCTAAGGTCAATTCTGAGTGACCATATCTCGGTCATGAAATATTAATGTGTCAGATGATGCAGAATTTATTAAGCTTTAAATTAGTATGCTGCATGAGTGGGTAATGCAAAGCTTTAACACCGATAACTGTGATTACATTTTCAAGTTTCTTTTTGGAGCCAGTGTACATTAAGAGTGTAACAAAATAAACATTAAAAAAATAATGATCTTTGCCAAGGAAACCATAACGCGAAAATCCTGGAACTTTGGTGGATTTCAAAGTGTATAACTCAGTACCCATCTACAGGCTTCCCTTGTTTCTTCTAAAAGAAATAATAATAATATTATACAATTCATTGGACGCATTATATTTTAGCTACATGTTCATGGTATTTTTCTTTCTGTAGCTTTACTTACCCTACCCGTAACATCTTTAGGTTTTTTTTCTTTTAGCCGTTTCTGTTTTCAAAACACGTTTTTTCTTCGTGGATTTTATATCAAACAAATTCCTCTTGAATGAATTATGTCTGTTCCAAATTACAGCATTCTTTTTGGGCAAGATAATCAGAAAAAAAGTTGTAAAGCTTTTTTTTAAAATCTGTAACTGTAAGTGTAAGTCTAATAAGTTATGTAGGGACTTCTGTGACCTTTGTGACCTAATTAAGTCTAATAAATGATGTAGGGACATCTGTATTCTGTAATATTTGTGACCAAATTAGGTCTAATAAATTATATAAGAACTTTTGTGACCTTTGTGACCAAATTAGGTCTAATACATTATGTAGGGACTTCTGGAACCTTTGTGACTGGACCTATAGATCTAGTGCGGTCAAAAATTCGTGGTGCAACTTATCCTCAAATATCTCTTTAACGTGTGAATCAATGTCATCTATACTTTGCATAGCAGTTTGTATCAATTTGTCTTAACTAAATGATGTTTTTCCAGAACAATTGGGACTAGATTAGAAAACTTTTCTTCATAAATTTACATAAAATATTTGAAATCTCTGTCACACGTAAAATGGTATTGTTCACAGCACTTCCCGCTTCTCACACACATTTTGATTACGCATATGGCCTACCTCACAGCTCATCAAAGACAATTTTACTTGCAAAACTTGTTACAAGAAGTTGTTTTTATAGTGAACACATTTTTGCACTAATAGCTCTCAAAACATGCGATCAATAAGCGTAATGTCCCGATTAGAAAAACCTGACGGACTTGCTATTAAAAGCAAGATTGCCCCAGCTGTAAACATTTCAAAATCTGCTGATACCACTCACTTGGATTTTTTATTAGTATTTATTAAGGAATTTTCTAGAATACAGCTTGCAGGTGTTTACAAAAATGTTGATCTGTTAGACAAATTGATACAAGTTACCGTGCAAATATTGAAGAACCTATGTTCGATAGTTGATAAGATATTTGAAAATAAGTCGCACCACGAATTTTTTACCACACTATAAGTTTGTGATGCGATGTAAATATATATAACGTAAAAGAAGTTGTACTAAATCCTTCCTTCCTCTCTTCAATGTTTTGTGAAGCTATGCTATGACTAAGTTGTTGGTTTCCCCATAGATCTATGTCAAACGTTCCCCCAAACTGCACCCACTCAGTGTCCCAATTGACAGAATTGTGTTGTACGGACTGTTGACTGATGCAGTCTGTTCCCGCGACAATGTCTCTCGCTACGCAGTTTGTTTGTTTGTTTGTTTGTTTATTTGTTTGTTTCTTTGTTTGTTTGTTTGTTTGTTTGTTTGTTTGTTTCTTTGTTTGTTGTCAGCTAACGACAACACCACAGACATCGGTTACCCCCTGGTATTCCAAATTGTAGAACTGCTGCAAGCCTCAATCAGCTGACTCCCCCCCCCCTGACCCCCAAACCTCTTTGTCTCACTCCACATACATCTTGTTGTCAGGGCGAAGTGTAAACGTTATCAACTTTAATAATCCCCTCTTCCCTTCCTCGAGTTGGGAACATCGCATAACGGCGAAGTCAGAATCACCCATGGGCGTAGGCCTTAATGTAAACAGAAGTTCATGAAATGTCCAATGTGCACATACATACCCAGTTCATCCCTGTCTGCTGACTCTCATAAGAAGTCGCAAGCACTCTTAAGCAGTTGCAAGCACTCATAAGCAGTCACAAGCGCTCATAAGCAGTCACAAGCACTCATTATGTAAGCTAACAATTAAGACTGATAGAGTACCTCAAAAAGGTGAGGGGCACTAACTCCTAATAATCTCATGGCTGCTGCGAGTGCCTGCTTGTTTCCACGACGTTTTCCCGCCATATGAGCAGGTCATGGCGTGATTGTGGCCTCGGCTCCTGCCCACGAAAGGCTAGAGATAATGACAGATAGATTGACACCAACTTGATAATAACAACTGTAGTAATTTCATAACCGTTTCTTGGCCCCCTGTGTAAACAGACTTGTTTAAATTTGCTGTTAATATATATATAAATTTATATATACATAGGCTTCACTCCACCCTACAGAACAGAGTAACCTTTTGCCCTTTTGTAAGCTCCTTTATAGCGCCGTTTAAAGTTTAAAAAAAAAGTAGATTATACTATTTTATTGATCCCTGAGGGCAAATTCAGCTTACAATGGCAAACATACCTACATGCATAATTAGAAATGCATACATACATATGGTCGCTTTTAAGCACAAAGGGGCTATCCCGAAAAATGCTGTTTCGAGAAAATCGAAGGTAAAGTTTTTGCCCCTTGTTCAGTTTTCGTGTCTTGCTCAAGGACACACCCAGTGACACCAATCTAAACCCCGTATCACCTACAATTGCTTGGCATTACTTTGAGTTTGAGCCTGAACTAAGTGCTCACTTAGCTATTTTTAGTTTTAGTTGAGGTTTTACGGCACTCGCAACGGCATACGTTCATAATACATATGAGCGCGCCACTTAGCTTTAATACACGGCTGATAATCATAATAAACCATGATGGTAATCCTAGTTCACGACATTTTTAATGGCCACTATGCCGGTGATAATAAAATTGTGGGTGGCTAATTGAGAGCGATTATCTCTGATGTTTGAGCCACAATTATTAGGGAAAGGCCTTACAATAATTTTGACAGGTATAAAAGAGACGAAGGCCCAGAGTGTGGTCCAACGTGTGCTGGACCAGTGCTCAACTAACAGCTCGACACTTTGTGGTAAGTATTTGAGGACCATCGCGTTGAAATCAGACACTTGCCAAATTTTAGGGGAAGGAGAAATCAGTATTTTTCCACCTGCTTGGTGATTCATATAGATTTTGTTCTCACAGAAACTTCCTCCAGTCACTAAAAAACAGACTGAAGGGTGAAGTTTACTTTTTTAACCAAAGAAGAAAAACAGAAATAAGTGTTTTACGGCACTTGCAGCATAATAAGGTCATATAAGTGCCGAAGATTAGAGGTGTTACAATTGAGTAACATACACAAAAAAGAAGGATAGAGATAAAGAGGAGAGTTGTTTTTTTTAAAGGAAAGGAGATGCAAACCACACCAGAGCACCCACCAACCATCCGAATAAAATGTTACTTTGAAGAAGGAGAACTAGCATTTAGGTTTGCCATCAGTAAAACAAACCATTTTCTCGCTTATTTCACTTGTAACAATAGGTAATCCCCACCTTCTTCAATGGCACATGCTTCGACTTGTACTTGTGTGCAAGATATATCAATATTTTTTCACCGCGTTCAAGAAAAAAAACTACTAATAATGTTATAGCAATAGCTCTATGTATTCCCGACAATTGACGAGCTCCTGATCCCACCACTCCACGACACTTTGATTATCTCATTGGCCTTTATTTTGTAGAATGAATAATGATTCTTGTTCGTTCATTTTGTAGATTGCATAATGCTTCTGGTTCGTTCATTTTGAAACTTTGTGAATTTGAACCTGCGCAGAGTTGATTTGGGAGAAACAAAAAAAATGTTAACCTATATGAAACATAAGGATTTAAAAATGTTTTAAAATTATTATTATTATTTTAAAAAAAATAATTTTTTTTTTTTTGGGGGGGGGGAGTGGGAGGGGAGGGTTTTTTTTTAATGGGGGCGAGTACAATGGCGGATGAAATAAACGAAGTAAATAAACAGAGGTGAGCAAATAGACACGATAACTTAAGCTAAAAAAACTGACAGGGCGCTGCACAGAAGCGAGCAGCAAGTGTGTGTGGATTGTCTATGTTTGTGGTTTGTGAGAGCGTGTTTTATTCCTGTACTTATGTACAGTAGAACCTACTCTAATTATTCCTGTACTTATATGTACAGTAGAACCCACTCTAATTATTCCTGTACTTATGTACAGTAGAACCTACTCTAATTATCCCTGTACTTATGTACAGAAGAACCTACTCTAATTATTCCTGTACTTATGTACAGTAGAACCTACTCTAATTATTCCTGTACTTATGAACAGAAGAACCTACTCTTATTATTCCTGTACTTATGTACAGAAGAACCTACTCTAATTATTCCTGTACTTGTGTACAGTAGAACCTACTCTAATTATTCCTGTACTTATGTACAGTAGAACCTACTCTAATTATTCCTGTACTTATATGTACAGTAGAACCCACTCTAATCATTCCTGTACTTATGTACAGTAGAACCTACTCTAATTATTCCTGTACTTATGTACAGAAGAACCTACTCTAATTATTCCTGTACTTGTGTACAGTAGAACCTACCCTAGCGGCCACCTGTACAAGACAATCACCGTTACCGGTACCAATGACTCACTCCGACCATGAAGTGTTTTTTAAATATATTTACTATAACTATGCGTGTTCTGACCAAAACGTCTAACTGTCTAAGAATGACAATTATTTTATTTTCTAGTTGACAATGGGTGGCTGTTTTAGACCATTTCGATTCTATTTATATATAGATTTATGTTTTAATGTATTTAAGTAGGACATCGCTAAATAAATCGTCCAAAGACATGAAAGAGAACAATGACGTGGGATTTATTCTGTTATAGAATCTAGATGTGTCACAACACGGTGGAATCAGGCGCTCGTCAATTTTGGGGAATATGAAGTTATTGGCAACATCTGAAAGTTTGTCCAATTGTCTTGCTTTGGAATAAAAGAGTGCCTATCTATCATAAGAAAAAAAGGAGATATTTTCGATTAAAAGAAGTGGGCATTTCCTGGTGTCACATGTAACATTAGTGAGAAAATGGCCGTCAAATCCGGTGACTTCCAAAGCTTGGGTGTCTTTGAAAACTGTAAATTGGTATTTCTTGTGCCTTTGATAAATGTCTCTCTGTAACATTCACACAGAAATGTTTAGAAATGGACAGAAAAAGTGTTGATCCTATTACAACAACAACAAAAGAAAATTCGAAAAAAAAACCGGGCAAAAATATGACGGTTTCTTTGATTTCATTATTATAACGAGCGTCTGATTTCACCACAATGCCTCAGAAATACTTTGCACACATCATAGAACACTTATATTTCCTATTTCCGCTGGCAACGTAATCGACGATCTAACATTCCCCCCCCCCCTTTTTTTTTTTTTTGGTTGTCTTTTTCAAGTCGTTTTTGTTGCGAAAGAGCAGAGACCTCCACATAAGGGGGTAACTTTTGTACTGAAATTTTCTAGATCTATCTCTCGTAATTGTGTTGCTTGAGGCGTATACTTCTTCTTGTCAGCAAAACTAAGCTTTCTTTATTTCGCGTGCTCAGCTCAAGTACTTTGAACAACTGTTTTGCTAAAGCAAATGCAGGTTCACTGACTGTCTTACTTCCAACGACGGTTTAATTATTCTCTCTCTCTCTCCCTCTCTCTCTCTCTCTCTCTCTCTCTCTCTCTCTCTCTCTCTCTCTCTCTCTCTCTCTCTCTCTCTCTCTCTCTCTCTCGCAATATTAGTAGTTAAAAACAGATCCTACCGCCAGCAGTCTCTACACTCAGGAGAAGGATAAACTATACATATTATATTTGTGACAGTTCGTCACGTTGGTAGCCTAAAACTTCCCAACCACTTAACTTTCGAATTTGATAAAATTAACGGTGGTTCAGAATCATTGAAAAGGTGCACAGTTTTATTGAGGAGTCTGAAGTCACTGTAGTTACATTTTCAGTTTTTCGTTAGTTTCGTTTAGATCTAATAAAACTTCCCAACCACTTAACTTTCGAATTTGATAAAATTAACGGTGGTTCAGAATCATTTCGCAAGGCGCAGTTTGTTTTGAGAGTATAGATCTAGACCTTCTAATTTTTTGCATCTCTCTAGATTTATTGCTCCATCCCTGTAGAGTGTAAATATAGTAGGCCAATGACTTTTAGTTGATGTTAATGCACCGATCATTCCTTTCATGGAAAGGGGGCCCAGCTAGTGATAATATTATGTTCTCCACCGATTTATTGTTATTTTTTGTGATGGTACATGTGGCCATTTTTGTGCCAGAAAATATCTATGGCAGTGAGTACAGAGAACGGATTGCTGCCTCGTCCATGGTCCGTGGACTTCCAAGTAAGACACTCAAATTTGACGTTTTCTGTTTCCTCATGTGTTGTTTTTTCAGGTAGAATGTAATAGTACCGCCTACAAGAATCTTTTGCTTCGAGGTGGCAAAAGTGTTTGGCATAGCAATCTAATTGTATCTTTGTTTCCAAAAAAGTTGCTATCTTTTGCCCCAAGACCTGACACAATGTGCTCCAAGATGATCTCCCTTCATCTCCTGGCCGCCATAGTTGTCCTCAGCACGCAGACGTCGATCCCTAGGCCTATGCCTACGTAT
The DNA here is from genome assembly GCF_000002075.1 of Aplysia californica. Classification (NCBI taxonomy): domain Eukaryota; kingdom Metazoa; phylum Mollusca; class Gastropoda; order Aplysiida; family Aplysiidae; genus Aplysia; species Aplysia californica. The sequence goes on along the minus strand of NW_004797356.1, from coordinate 701,279 downwards.
CAAGTGGAAGCCCCACAATGTGTACATGAAGGAGTGGTGGCTATCTGTGTTCATAAATGAGTGGTGGCTATCTGTGTATATAAATGAGTGGTGGCTATCTGAGTACATAAATGAGTGGTGGCTATTTGTGTACATAAAGGAGTGATGGCTATCTGTGTACATAAAGGAGTGGTGGCCATCTGTGTACATAAAGGAGTGGTGACTATCTGTGTACATAAAGGAGCGGTGGCTATCTGTGTACATAAAGGAGTGGTGGCTATCTGTGTACATAAAGGAGTGGTGGCTATATGCGCGCTATTTTTTTTGGGTAAATGTTTTACGGAGCTCGCAACTGCATTAGGTCATATGAGCGCGCGGGACACATTCAACTTTTTCAGTTGGTTGGAAATTTTGAGTTTTGCCCGGATGGCGGCCGAAGCGTACTGTTATCGATTTTAGACCACCAAGGGATCTTTAACGTGCGCTACTTGCACACGAGTCCTCCGAGATTTTTTGCCCTTGTCCGAAAAGGCTAGGTTTAGATCTTTTTTTTACCAGAAGATCAGGGGTGTGGCTGAAAGACAAGCAGTAAGAAGGAGCCAAGGAATTAAGGCTGCAGAAAGAGCCCAGAGGAGGGGGCAAAGGAGGTGAAGGGGTGGGGGCAGAAAGAGGAGACGAAAGCAGACGACAGAGCATTGCTAGAGAGCAGGACAAGAGGTGAAAGGAGACATTTTTAGAGAAGAAAAATGATTCGGTCGCTACCCGGATTCGAACCCGGAATCTTTGAATAAGAGGTGAACTCCTTAACCTCTAGGTCACGAGAGCCACCATCAGTGCGTTAGGGTACGGTCATAATTAAAGTGAATGAAGACTGAAATTAACACAAGTCAATTTTTTAAAAAGTGGAGAACATGAAAATTCAGAGTCTGAATGTTTGTAACTCATAGTGAGCATCGCTTTGTTTTTTTTACCTTACATAGCACAGGGATGAGCTGGGGTATCTCTGTGATCATTAGCGCAATGGCGGTGGGTGGATCAAAATTTTGGTGGGGCTTAGGTTGCTTCCATTTCTTTACCACCAAACAGAAAGCAATTAGATCTAAACAGTGATGATTTTTCAATACTCACGGTGAGCTACGGCATTTTGAGAAACATTCAAACGTGAAGAGTCACCCTTTTCTCCCTTCTCTTTGTTCAAAGTTAATTAATTCTTCAGGACGGTGGGGTTGACGAAGCAGTTTCACCTCCAATTAAAAGTGTTTAGAAATGATTTATAACAGTAAAATCTCAGCAGCACAAACACAAACATGCACACACAGCACTTCAAACATATCCCGTCTATGAGCTGGATTAGGCCCCCGTGTAGTAAAAGAAAGTAGAGCGCACCTAACGAAGATCCAATGGGAGCGTAGATAACCATCAGTGGAGAAAAGTGTGTCGTAAACTTTCACCTCATTGTCAGGGCTAAGAAAGCGTGAGCCCACAGTACAGTTTTATTTTTTTTCAATTCTTCTACCTTTTTACAGGAAGAGTTTCACTGAGGAAGGGCGTGGGAACGTGCTTGTCCTTTGCTGAGCCCTAAAGACATTTGATTGGCTGTTAGGTAACTATAGTTGTAAATGGTGATAACAGTGATTGGATAAAGGAGCAAGCCGCCAACTTGATCACTCTGTGTTCATTGCGTGCGATCATAACGGTTTCAACTGTTTATTTCACTATTTAAGAAACATTTATTTACGTTGGTATAGAGCTGGGAATGGGGGTGAGTGGGGGGAGCCCTTCACTTCCCACCGCCACTGCATTAGCAGAAGAGATATTCGATTATTAAAGAACATAAAAAAGAGGCCAAAACTCATATCAATTTTAGAAAGCGACTTATCTGGCATTTCCGTATGTCTTCAAATCGGAGTGAATATAAGGGGACCAACAGACGGAAAAATCTACGATGGGTTTGAGGATGTTGAAAGACGACTTTTGGTAGTTTTCTGTTTATTTATTTATTTATTAGTTTATTTATTTATTTATTTGTTTATGGGGAGGGGGGAGGGAGGTTTTGGGGGTGGGGGTGGGGGCGGGGTGGGTTCGGGTTTTTGTCCTACTAGGACAATATAAATAATTTTGAAGACAGAGGGGGTAAAAAGGAAAGAAAGAATGAAAGAAACCACTGACGGTGCAGAAAGACAATTGCCAAATTTGCACACAAGTGGATAGAGCATGTTCAGGAATACAATTCCACTGTACACAGATTCCGCCTCTTAAATAGATAACCTAATAGTGTTGACAGGGGGAGTTAAACCTATTATACCATTTCACCATTTTTCACCTTAGCTAGGTTTCACCTCTGGCTGGATACAGTACTTCTATTCATTATCCTACCCCCACCCCCTCCCCTAAGCTTACCGTACCAAAGTTGACAGCATCTGTGGTGAAGCGGTTACGTGCTTCCCATTCACACGCAGGAAACCCAGTTCGATTCCCGAGTGGAAAGAATTTTACCGAGTATCTTGGTCTTTCTGCTGGGGCATTGTGTACCCTCTCACGCAGGGCTGGCTCTCACAGGGAATGTGGACAGAAAACACTGGCATTTTTACATGTGTGGAAGGACCCTTATTCCTGTAACCTTTAAAGCAATTGACAAAAAGTCACATCGCATAGCATCAGTAGTCGTGACATCAGTAGTAGTAGTAGTGGTAGTAGTAGTAGTAGTAGTAGTAGTAGTAGTAGTAGTAGTAGTAGTAGTAGTAGTAGTAGTAGTAGTAGTAGTAGTAGTCGTTAGTTATGGTTTTATATTTTAATATTTTGATATTCACCAACGTGTAGTAAGTTCTTGGCATCAATCTAATCTACAGTAGTTTAAAAGATGATATTTCTGAACACTAAACGATATTATTTTTCTCCCCCCCCCCCTTTCACCCTTTTATCCATGCCCCTACCCCCCCCCCCCTTTCCCCCTGCACCTACATTTTCTTTCTCCCTGTGTGTTTGTATGTGTGTATGTGTGTGCGTGCGTGCGTGTGTTTTTGTATGCATGTGTGTGTTTGTGTGTGTGTGTGTGTGTGTGTGTGTGTATGTGTGTGTGTGTATGTGTGTGTGTCTGTGCGTGTTTGTGGCACAGACATACAAGCTTTTCGAGACGATACCGACAGATCTCTCTTGCGAAAACTGTTACTGTTCCCCTCAAGGTCAGAAGGAGTGCATGAGACAGCAAGACTGCGGCCCTGCTCATCTATGGGCGTAACAGGAGTAATCCACCCCCCACCACCACCCCCGTCTGAGGCATGGAGATGAGGTCCTCTCACCTGTACGTGTATCCTTCTACCTTGAGTGAAATGACAGTCTGTATCCGTCCTACCTCTGTTCTACTGCAAAATATGATAATAAAAAGCGTTCGAACCACACAGAGGCGTTTTTCAAGTGTGTTTATTTATTTATTTATTTATTTCGCCTTCATTGACGACTTAAGCCGTGCAGAAACATGTTTGTATTTCTCAACTGACGTGCACAATATACGTGACATACTATTGACCTAAATCCAGTCAAGTAGATTTATGCGACGTCCTTCGACACGGTTATGTCGCTTTTCTAGCATTACGTAGTAGGCTAACCCTGATTCAATTCCCAATCTGGACGTTCCTGGACTTGGGTCGTTTTGTGAACTTATTATGGCCCACAACCCATTTGGGTGGGTCCTATCGGAGACGGACGTTGAATTTGGAGGTTTTGCCTGTTAAATAACGCAATAGTGTTGATCGGGGCGACCCATGCACTTACTTACTAAAGCATCAAAGACACGAAAACAATGTGAAAGTATTGAGTATATATGATACGTTCTTGAGTCGTGTTTGTGTCCATTTATTCACATCTGAACAATGACCCTTTCACACGGAAAGTTACCTTTGTTTTGTCTGCTTTTGACGTTTGTCATTTGCAAGGCTAGCGACTTAGTCTCTCCATAAATAGTCTTACATAAATATCTCCAGGAAGCATCCAACACTTCTCCTGGTCCTGTCGGAGTACGTTATGGCCACATGAAGCCCACGGGGGAAGGACAGACAATGGCACTAGCCGAGAGGCTAAACGAAAGCCTGTGGACTGGGGAGATACCTGAAGACTGGCTGGACAGTCACCTGTCCCCAGTTCCTAAGCCAGACAAGGACCCAAGCAAGATTGCCTCATATCGCAGAGTGACCATGCAAAATACCGTCGGGAAGCTGCTGGAGAAAATCGTGGAACGCAAATTGGCAATAGAGCTGGAGGAAAAGAACGTCCTACCGTCGGAACTGGGCAGCTATAGACGAGGAAAGATCACATGGATGAATGCTGCCACTCTTGCATCCGACGTATATGATGGCTTCGAACGGGGAGAAGAAACTCTGGTAGCAGCACTTGACCTGGAAGAAGCCTACAACAGAGCTCAGTACGACCCCCTCATGAGGACTCTAGTCAACCTGAGGGTAGATCCACATTTAGTACAATGGATTGGGGCAGCGTTGCTCAAACGAAAAGTAGCACTACGCCTTGGTTGCTGGGCTTCGCAACCTACCGAGATCGCACCAGGCTTACCACAGGGATCTGCACTCTCGCCATTTCTGTTAAACATCTATACAATAGGGATAACATCCAACCAGCTGGAAGGGCTCGGACGTGTACTCAGTTTTGCTGATGATGTGCTGGTGTACAGGCAAGGCAAGAACCGCCAGGTTACAGCAGAGAGAGTACAGGAAGAACTTGGCAAACTTGAACAGTGGTGTGAAGCGGACAACGGGAAACTGCACCCAGATAAAGTCTGTTCACTGTGGTGTACACCAAATAACCATGCAGTGCACGATGACATGCCAAGTATCTCGATTGGAGGCAAAGTGCTGAAGAGGGAACCCACCCTGAAGTACTTGGGCATCACGTTTGAAAGTGCGAGAAAAAGCCTAACAGCCCTTACGATGATGGCCTGAGCTAAGATGAGCCAGAAAATCCTTGTCATCCTCTACCAGACTCAGGTACTCTCTGTCGTAGAGTACGGGCTTGGACTCTTGACCCCATTGAAGGCGCAATTTCAACGACTCGAGGTGTTACAAAATGAAGGAATGAGGGCAATCTTGTGGTGAAAACGAGACACCCCAACTGAAGCAATGAGATACTTCCTAGACTTCCCATGTGCAGACGAGAGGCACAAACTGGCAGAAGTCCAAGCCTTTCTGCGAGTGAGCGCAGACGAGACGAACCATCTACATAAGAAAGTGGCAGATAACATCAAGGCTAAAGAGGGGCACAGAAAGGATGACTCAAGCCACGAACACCGTCAACGAGTGCTGCCCGATACAAGACACCAGGACAGGCAGGGATTGGGTTGTGGTCGAAGATGCGCTCTGAGAGTACACAACAGTGAATGCAATATTGGGTAGAGAATGTCGCAACTGGCCACTTGGAGCTACAAACGCTGAAATTGAAACCCTGATAGAAGAGCAAAGCGAACATGTACATGCAGTGTTCTTCACGGTTAATAATAAAATGAATAATGCAGAACATTTCTATAGCGCCCATCCTCGTGTAAACACAGCTCTAGGCGCTTTACATAAATGCATGTACGAACAATATTCTCGCACGCGACACACACACGCACACACACACACTCATACAAACACACACAGACACACACACACACACACACACACACACACACACACACACACACACACACATCTACTTGCTTTTCACACGCGCACGCTTACACATCTTTGCGAAATGAGCACATACACATATATAATAAAATAATATACCCAATGCAATTCGTAAAATACGTAAATGAATATTATAATATACTCATTTACATAACATTGTGCTGAACATAAATATACTGACATAAAAATGTTGCCATTAAATGTGTCTCTAAAGAATAAAAAAAAAAATTAGACTCAGATGTTGTATGTCTCAAGGGTTAGGATGGATCAGTCAACAGAGGAGTCAAATCGGGCTGGTCCTTCAGTGTCAGAGTTGATGGGGTAGTAGTGAAAGAGCAAAGTGGAGCAATTACTGCACTGGCAACATCAAGTATGTGTATGGAGATAAAAGCCATAAGTGAGGTTCTACACTTGATCAAGAACACAAGCCATCAGCGAGCAGTAATCATTACTGACTCTATGAGCACACTACAGAAGGTACAGAAAGGAATGCTGTAGGCGGACTGGAAGGCTACGATCAGGGAAGGCAGCCTGGAAAGAGTGGCCTGGATCTTTTGCCCGGGCTACGCGGGGGTAACCGGCAACGAGACTGCAGACAAGCTGGCTGGAGAAGCATAAGTGGGAGGGAATTTGACACTGGACCCACCAACCGTCCTAACCGCTGTAAGGGACAATTTGAGGAAGAATAGGGCGGATAGCGAATCCCACACTCTAGTTGATTGAAGGAGAAGGGGATCCAAAGAGGAGAGGGAAAACACAGCCATCTGTGCGGACCTGTCCGACAGATCTCCAACCAGATTATGATGGAAACTAAAAGCAGACAGACTCTGGGATGGATCCTGAAGGGGGGGGGGGGGGTAGAGCAGAGATGGACATATTCCGACTGCAGTGACCCCCAACACAGTGGACATGTAAGACAAGTAAATATTAAAACTCTTTTTATTTCTTTTATTAGTAGAGGTTTTACGGCACTCACAACTGCATAAGGTCATATGAGCGCCAAGGGGTGGATGTCAACAGAGAAGTCTTTACAGGGAATCAGGCTTACTCTGCTCACCGTTCTAGCTTCAATAGAACAAAGTCTGTTTCGACTTTCAAGGCACCCCGGAAATAGCGGGTCACAAGAGTGTGACAAACATACAAAAGAAGTAGAGGAAAAATGACATTAAGAATTAGGAAAGAAAAAGCAGCAGTTCCCTGTTGTAGATCAGGCATGTTATGAGCATGACATTGATGAATCAGCCCATTTACAATTCTACTGTGCATGAACGAGAAATGCCTCTCCCCCCCTCCCTTTTGGGAATGGCCTAAAGACACTCCAGTCACCGCCGCGGGGGGTATTAAAACTCTGATTAAAACTCTGAATAGTCTTCGTCTCCCTTGTCATACAAAAACCTGCCTTTTTCTTGCAGTCTCTATCAAAGCTTCCATCTCCATGTAATGTCGTTGCTAAAAAAAGGAAAGAAAAGACGGTTACACACTTGCCGAATTTTAGTGCTGCACTAAAATGAAATGAAAAAGGGGGGCTCTCGTGGCCTAGAGGTTGAGGTGTTAGCCTCTCATTCAAAGGTCCCAGGTTCGAATCCGAGTAGTGACGAAAAAAAATTAATTCTCTAAAATTGTCTCCTTTCACCTCCTTTCCTGCTCTCTAGCAATGTTCTGTCGTCTTCTGTCGTCTCCTCTTTCTGCCCCCACCCCCTCACCTTCTTCACCCCCTTCTCTGGGCTCCTGACTCTTTCTGCAGCCTTTCTACTGCTACTCCTTGGCTCCTCTTGCTGCAGTCTTTCCGCCACAACCCTGATCTTCTGGTAGGAAAGACCTACACCTAGCCTTCTCGGAAAAGGGCGAAAAATCTTGGAGGGCCCGTGTGCAAATTGAGCACGTTAAAGATCCCTCGGTGGTCTAAACTCGATAAGAGTAGGCTTCGGCCGCCACCCGGGCAAAATTCAAAATATCTTACCAACTGAAAAAGTTTAATGTGTCCTGCGCGCTCATATGACCGTATACAGTTGCGAATGCCGTAAAACACTTTCCTCTCAAAAATATAATGAAACTCCAGCGAAACGACGGGTCTGCCACGGGCGCAGCACGGGTTCGCGCTGGGTTTGAAAACCACGCCACTCTAGCCGGCGTAGAGTAATTCATATTGCGTAAAATTTAGACTCGTTGTTACGCTGGGAAAGAAAAAAAAACGACGACGGGTTCACTCTGTTTGTAACCTTAAGTTTCAGAAAACGGAAAAAAATAACTAAAGAATAGCATGGATACCCGTCCACAGACCACGAACATTTTGCTGGTTTCAGTGCGTAATTGTAAACCCACAGGTTCCGGAAAAAATCAGTCGTGGTAAGCCAACAAGATGGCGCTAAATGCGAAGCAAAAATATGTTTGTGGTGGTGGTACATTAGAAAACTATCGCAAAAGCACTGCAGATTTGGGATTCAACCCATTTTTAAACAACAGGAATCATTAGTCGAGAGTCACTTGATAGAGGAAGTACTTGCAGACAATGAGAAATGCTTAGAATATCTCAGGATGCATAGGAGCACTTTCGATTCTCTGCTTGAGATGTGCCATGCAAGTCTACAAAGAGAGGACACAAACTGGAGAAAAGTACGTGTGTGCTGTGTGCCAGTTCTGAGAAAACGGAATCGCTAGTGTAGTGTGTACCGATTGCTTGTTCAAGGAGAAGAGGAATGTCCCCTTACCGACGGACAACGGGGAAAAAATAGCGCATGGGATACGGATTGTTTTGCGTCACTTTCCGTTAGTGTCCGCTGCATGGTGTGTATGCGCAGAAACGGCCGCAATACAATGTTTAAGTGGGGAAGGGGGGGGGGTCTACACCCCCAAAGCCACGATTCGGCTCAGAATTATGGAATTTGATTTGTAGGCATTTTTAGCTTCCTCGGCCCCTCCTACAACTATTTCATCGCATAAGAACCCACTAAAACCGTATTTTTTCCCATACCAGGCATGTTTATCACTATCATTTCCTCATAAGTCAATATTTTATTTTTCTTTACCGGCCGTTTTCTCAAAACGTAATCATCATCCAATCTTCATGAACTTTTCACAGAATGAAGAGAAAATGTAATACTGAAAAATTTGTCTGTTGAATTTTAGATATTTGGAATAGATTTTGTTTGTGGTGTCTTGAGTGTGAATTTTCACGGATTTTTTGCAAACTTGAATGGTACCTCTGAAAAAAATTCTTTAAAATGTTTTTAATTCGTTTAGGAAAAAAACAGCAGGCAAATTTTTAGATCTAAAGTCTGTTAACACGCATGCAAAAAAACAATCAATTTCCATGAGCAGTAAGTGCGTTATTCATTACATAAGACATGTCAACAAAATCCAAAATGGCCGCAATATCCATGGAAACGAAACTTTTCTCAAATTTGTTTGTGGTTGTTAAGACTCCTTACTATGCTTGTTATATGTGTGAAATTTGGTCAAATTCGGTCCAGTAATAAGCGAGATAGCCTTCAGGTGTAGCGCCCCCTCCCCCCCTTAATGGGAGGAATCTGTTGCGCTATTTTATCATCAAGGGGGCCACGGATAAAGACGAAAAAAACACGTTCCGTTCCGTTGCTTTCCGTGGTTTGCGGGTGGGTACCCTAATGCACAAACAATGTCTTCAAGCGTTGTCAAATAACTAGACTGCTCGTCCTCATTGGGCTAAAGACGTATTAATCTATGCAGAACCATAGCCAACCACGTACAAATGTAGTATACCTGGGTTAATCTTTGCAGTATTGTCATGTCTTTTTTTCAGCTGTGTTCAGTTAATGGCTCGGGGGTGGAAAATGTTTCTTTCCCTATCTTCATGTATAACATAACGAGATTGAAGAGATCGTGTTACGTTTGACTGACCTTTGTATCTGCACCCCCCCCAAAAAAAAAAACAACAACAAAAAAACAAAACAACAACAACAAAGGAACAAAACAAACAAAAACAAAACAAAGCAACTCTATGGCGTAGTTTGTGCTGTGGCTTGTTGTTTTCCCACAGAAATTAATTCAATCTGGCCAATTTATTCTTTTTCTCTTTGTCTTTTTGAATGCATTTTTTTCTCTTTTAGTTTTCTTACAATGCTACACCGCGTCAGAAACATGTCATGCAAGTGTCAGTATCACTTCTGTTTGCGTCTTTTCACTGAAGTCAGGATGTCTTCATACGTTCTAATGACTAATGGCATTTGTAAATTTCTTACCACAATCATCGTTATGCGATCTCTATACGAAAATTGAACAGTTTCCGGAAACACAAGCTTACTCCTAGGTGTCCGTATCCTTTTTTCAATATCTGCTATTATGGTCCATGTTTCACTGACATACAAAGGTTATGGACATGGCCCGAGAACGCACCAGTCTGGTCTAGGAGCTGATGAGGATGTTTTAGTCATTCCAAATTTTGATGATTTTTTTGCTTGGTCACCGCAGCGTGGTAGATCTAGACATCTTAATGCTTTATCATAACTTTCAGTTGCCCGAAATTTTAAATATTAATCTCTCAGAAAATATGATGGTTAACACCAGTCCTCAACTCGTTCGTTTAAAAGAAAGCCAAACAAACTTTGGTGTTTTACACCGCCATTGACACAGCTAAGACCATTCAAAGGGCGGGGTCCGATTTTGTCTGGTCAGAGGCAACCCGGACTGTGAGGTATACAACCTCCTAGTGGAATGACGGTGATATCTTTTTTTTTCTTTCCTTCTAAGAGCTGTTCGCCCACTTTAGAATATAGCCCCACCCCCCAAAAAAAGAAAGAAAACAAAAGAAAACAAAAAACAACCGCAAAAACCCCCAAATCCAATCCACTCTGTCTATCAGCTGTTTTTCGAGTCTAGGTTGTACTCACCTTCTCTCTGATGTTGTCCTCTCATCTTCTTTCTGGTCTTCCTCTTAATCTTTTTCCCGTTCTCGGTCTCCATTCCGTACATTGTTTTGCCCATGTATTGCCCCTTATTTCGCCGATATGGCCAGTCCATTTCCATTTTTGATGGAGTGCAAATTTGGGAATATCTTTCAGTCATGTTTTCTCTCGAAGTTTTGTGCGATTTATTTGATTTTGTATTCTTATGCGCAGCACCTTCTTCTCCTTTTCTCTTTGTGTTGTCCTTAATTTCTTCAGGATATGTTTAGTTATTGGCGAGGCTTGGCTTCCATAGATTATTTCTAGGACAATACATTCCCTGAAGACTTGTCTTTTTAATAATATAGGCAGATTTTGATTTTTAAATATTTCCCTGTGATTTCCAGTGCAACTCCAAACCGCACGTATCCTTCTGTTTACCTTTTTTTTTTTGCTCTCTCCTCCATACTTACTGTTTGTCCTAAGTATTTATTCATGTGTTCTGTCAGGTTTTCAATATTCTTCTATAGCAGTCGTCTTGTCGCTGGTGTAATTCATCGTTTATTTGGTTTTATCTTTATGAATATTAAGCTCTCCTCTCTTTACTTTCGTTTTTTACGATGTTGAGGTTAATTTCCATTGATTGTTCTCTTTCAGTGGAAAATGCCACATCAACCGCGAATCGCACGTCTTTCATGTATTCTCCATCTATTGAATTTCCTATACTGAACGATGCCTTTTTAAATAATAAATGTTATCTTCGATTGTCGATGTGGATTGATTGGATGATACGGGCCTCCTTGCCTCACTCCCTTTTCTATGGCAAGCTTTCCTTACACGTGGATGACAAGATGGATTCGAGCTGACGCCTCTCAATAAATGTCTATCAAATTGTCTCTTTTATATTTATTTTTCTGAGCGTTTCAAAAATTGCAAAGTGCTCGATGGAATCAAAGACTTTTTTCATAATCAATAAAACCAAGGAATAGCCGTAGATTGTATTCGAGTCAGTTTTATGTTACGATGGTTATAAATGGTCTGTTGCTGAGCACTTTTTTCTAAATCCAACCTGCTCTCTTGGTGGGTTCTCGTCGAGCATCCTTTCCCTTTGATTCTGGAGAACTCTAGTAAATACATGAAGTTTGGAAGTACGGACAGTAAATTTATTGGTCTGTATTTTTGTGACTCCTCTGTCTCCCTTTTTATACCAAATTATTATTTTTGCTTCTTGCCAATATTCAGCTATTGTTCGAGTGTGCAATTTTTTACAGAGTCATTTAGTTACATATTATATGTTGTAGTAGTTTGTCCTCCTATCTTTCGTATATCACTAGCTACTCCGTAATCGCCAGGTGCTTTCATTTTTCACACCTTTTTGAAAACCGGTTCTATCTTTTCTTCTATATTTGGCATAGTCACTGATGTTTGGTATACTTTTTATTAAAATAAAAGTCTTCAAGTGCGCATACTGTCTCCTCTCGTGGTTACTTCATCTGTTGCTTTTAACAAATTTACTGTTTGTGAATTTCGTTTGGCATCAATGGTTGTATATTTTTTCAGGTCCCCTACCACTTTCTACTCTTTGTTCGATCTTCCCTTCCTCACTCTCTTGTTTCTATATTTACTCATAATGTTACGTTTCAATGATAATACTGATAATTCGTACGACAATGTCTGTCGATGATCAAAACATCTTCAGGAGAGAACAATTCTCAAAGCGAAATAGGAGGATTAGAACTGAAGGTTTAGATGACTTGTGGCTTCTTCTATGGCCGATCAGACAATTCTATGTTACATAGCACTAGCGCTAATATAGGGTGCATTCGTAGGAATCTCATGGCGAGCCAAGATTGTCTACTTGAGCTCTCAGTATCAATCAGGGAATAAAGGTGACATTGGAAGGGGGCTAGAGGAGAACCTTGGTAGCATAAATGTTTCAATGCACAAATAAAGGATTGTCTTTGCAACGAGAGGCGCCAAAAGTACTAGCAAAACGACGACCATCTTGTGCGCCATTGGAATGACAAAGGCGACACTGAAACCTGTTCACAAGGAGGTGGTAGGCAACAGAAAAATACTACTTTAATTTCCAGAGAAAAAAGCAACTTGCAAAGCCACAAGAACATAATAAATAACAACAGCGATAGAGGGGCTTATGATCAAGCTCTGAACTCCTCACTTGGTAGGGACCACGATGGGCAGCAGTTGGCGCCCACACTGTCAACGAACTACTGTTTGCAAAACAAAATCTAGATTCAAACCTTTAAAACCGATCACATGGCATGTGAGGACTGTGTATCGTAATGCTTAACTAGAAGGAATATATAGGAAATGGATAGGACAATATTGCACGAATGGGTCTTTCAGAAATTAGATGGGAAAGTAAAGGCTCAGTCAAAACAGAAAAAACACCTTCGTCAGAGAGAACCCATGAATGCTACTAGAATTCGTGGACCCCGATATTCGTAAGGAATCAACGCATCATAAAAACACGGGGTTTCCCTATCTACCTCAATCAAACGCTCCTAGGTTTCTGTTGAAAACTTCATTTTGACAATAACTGCCTGCTCTGCCACCTGGCTTTACTCTACAATAAACAATAACGCACTACACGCTACACTGTATTTTTGCAAATCGTCGAGCTGCGTGCTGCTGAAATGAGTCTGGATCACGACCAACACATGGTGGGAGGAGCGGGAGAGTGCGCTCTCGATAAACTTCTTACGTATTCCCACAAAAAAATTCACAACGCTATCCTTATTTTCAAAACCACATACGTTGAACGTAGCTCATGGAACTTGTTACAGAAAATGGAGAGGGATCTGGATTCGTGGGTAATACGAATGCAAAATGCGTACCAAGGAACAAGTCCTTAGACAAAGTCGTCAGTATTGGCTAGACTGGTTCATCAGACTGGGAAAAACCAGACAGGGTCGTCAGCATTGATTGGCTAATCCAGTTGACCACGCTGGGAAAATCCACAGTCGTCCCAAACACAGATGTCAGTAAGCGTTCTATAATATATATATATTATCTTTAACATGCAGCCTCGGATCAAATTTGTGTCCTCTTAAAAGTAGGCCTTGTTCCATAGACAGAATTCTGTATAAAACCTAGACGAAAGTAAGCGTTACACCAACACTACTGGAAGAACTGAGCAGATATCTCAAATACAGAAATAAACCGGCATCATGAACATCGTTGGTGAGTATACAAGTTGGCCTTTTGTCTCTATTTTCACCAGATTGCTGTATGGGTCTCACATTCGAAAAGTCATATTTTGTCTCTGACTGAGTAAATATTTAGCAACAACAACATCGTCAACATCAACGTAGATTTTGGGAACAAAGAAGACAGCGACGATTACAGCAATAGTAATAGTTACAATTCCGAAAGCAGCCAATAGAAGTAACGGCATTGTGTAGTTCACATAATGATTTTCTTGTTCCAGTGTTCCTCTTAGTTGGCAAAGATGAGATCAATATTGTGAGTTGTGGCTGCAAAACAACGTCAAAACCGTTGGTACTTCAGGTACAATTACTCTTTACGTCTATAACCAGAAGACGTTATGGTCATGGTCTTTCAGATTCCTACTGATATTAATCCAGTCTGAAAGCTAGCCGCCCCCCCCCCCTCTCCTTTCCAGCCCATCCCCCTTCCCAATCTCCTTTCCCTGTCCTTCTTTTTGTGACATCCTGATAATGTGAGCATTCAAATTTGACGACATTTAGCCTGCAAATCACATGTTTTCTTTCTCTCGACTAAACCTAAGCTGTTCTTAAACTTATGGTGTGTCAGTAAAAATTTTGACATCCTGGACAACAACTATGACAACCCCCCCCGGCCGTCCTGAGAGTGCATTTAAAATGATTAAAAGATTCATACTATTTTTTAAAGCAGCAATGAAGTACTGAGAGCGTGGGTAGTTAGATCTAGGTAGGACGAGATAAGAACAGATGCCAAATTCTCTCGTACTTGTTGCTTTCAGACAGATCGACCTTCAACTTGTCGTCACTTTTGTTCCCATATTCAATTGGATGCCTCAGATATGATACTAGAACAAAGAAGAAAGCATTAAATGTGAAAAAGATAAATGGTGAAATGGTAAAAGTTTATTGCCCCTATCAACACTATTAGATTATTTGAGAGGCCGGACCTTCGAGAAAACGTCTACCTCCTTAAGGACCGGGTTAAATGTGAAATTCAAGTAAAGTGCCTTTCCCCAGGACACAACGTCTGCCCGTGCTGAAGCTCGAACCCCCAAACCCGCAATTTCACGATTACGATTCTGTGGTCGGTAACACGTTGCCTTTAAAATGATTGGCGTTAAACGTTTATGAAAGCCTTCATCAAAACATAGTGTAATATTGCATCAGTCGACACAAATTATGTCAGAAAAAGATGAATCAAGACGTGAAAAGTGCTGCCACTTTTTCGATACCTGTGGTGGAATAATATATAAAACTTAAGACGTAGGGGGTGTTGATGAGTTCTGCCATTTTGCATTTGTTCGAGTATAAGAAAATCATTTTGTTTGTGAGTTGTGCCAGAATAAACCAGGCCTACTTGAGATATGCCATTTTGTATGCTAGGCCTTGTAGTAGATTTCAGATACATTTAAAATCGTCAGATAATTTCAAGCCATTTGTTCTCCTATATACGACCAAAATATGCCCACATACATGCACTTAATTACTTGCATGCTCAAACACACAGGAACAAATACGCCCAGAAATAGACAGAGAGGAAGGAAGAGAGGTACATAGAAGAAGGGAGAGAGAGTGAGAGGAAGAGAGAAAGAAAGAAAGAAAGAAAGACAGAAAGAAAAAGAGAGAGAGAGAGAGAGAGAGAGAGAGAGAGAGAGAGAGAGAAAGAGAGAGAGAGAGAGAGAGACAGACAGACAGACAGACAGAGAGAGAGACATAGAGAGGTGAGGGGAAGACAGAGAGGGACAGATGAGTTCAGTTCAACAATGACCGACTTACACCAGATCGAAATTTCTCGTCTCATTTCTTCCGGCATAGTGGTTTTGACGTGCATTGTGGGCGTGTCCCTGGCTGCTCCAACCTCTGACCCTTGTGCCGACATGCTAAAGACAACGCAAAAGTGTTTCACTGACAATGGCATTCCTTCGGAAGAGGTAAATGCCATGATCAAGGCTGTTTCAATCGGCAACATGGCAGGAATGGTGAGTTCATGTCCGTTTCTGTCTTATTCTTTGATGTGGTCGAAAAAAAAAGACGCGTGTGATTCCCTTCGAAATTTAAAAAAAAGAAGCATTTTCAGAATGAATGTCAGTCTATCTATCTATCTATCTATCTATCTATCTATCTATCTATCTATCTATCTATCTATTTATCTATCTATCTATCTATCTATCTTTACCAGCTGACCAGAAAAACGTTCGTTCAAAGTAATGTTAATAACTTTGTGTTTATGATCCAACTGGCACCTACATAAACTGAAAGCTAGAACATCCATTCGGATTATGATTTTTATTAAGGTTCATTGCTGTAGCACATCAGAAAGTTGATTCAACACTCATTGGATATGCAATGCATGTTCATTATATCAATATTGATACTCTTCAATACACGCGTGAAGACAATTTTGTTTTTCTTCCTGATTTTAACAGTAAAATTCGAGGGACCAGAATGTCTCTTAAGATCGGTGAAATATTAATGTGTCAGAAGATGCAGAGCTTATTTAGCTTTAAATTCGTATTCTGCATGAGTGGGTAGAATAAGGCTTTAACACTAGGGCTTTGTTATTACATTTTCAAGTTGTTGTTTTTTACGCCACATACATTATGTACGTGTGTGTGTGTGTGCGTGTGTGTGTGTGTGTTTGTGTGTGTGTGTGTGTGTGTGCGTGTGTGTGTGTGTGTGTGTGTGTGTGTGTGCGCGCGTGACTGCTCTGCCAGCTAGCTTTACTCTACAATATGCAACGTAGTAGCTGTGCGAGAACAACGTTTTTTTATATTATGTCTATACAGAGACTACTTATAATCTCATCTTATCTTATCTTATCTCATCTATCTTAGCTTATCTTAGTACAAATGCATAAGGCCAGGCGTGTCCTCAGAGCCGAAGGGACCCAAGCAGTCACCTAAATTTATTAATCTGTAAGGAAACAATCTCTTTAAAAGTCTTGTATACAGATGAATTGGGAATGCTGTGCAATTAAAATGAGCAGAGATTGGGATAGTGGAATTACCCACAGTAGGACTGAACATATTTCTCAAAGGTTTTGTGTTGATGCTTAACTTATGCTCAAGAGCGAAGGAAACAGGGATGCACAGAAACGTTCAGAAAACAGCGAGACCTGTTGATATTTTTTCATTGAGTTCGTTACTTTGTGATCAAAATCCACAACCGCAGAAACTGAATAATTCAACAAACTAATCCGTACACTCACATTGTCCCACAACTTGACGAGCTGTTTACTGTATTCGCGTTTGTACTTTCGTTTTACATGCTTCCTGTTCTCAAAACATTATAATATTATGTTACAGAACTTCACCAACTACTGTGGCGACAGAAAAGATGCCTTCCTGAATGCCAGTAAATGTGTTAGGGACGCTGTAAATACGTGTTCTCCAAACAGTGAGTACCTCTTCCCTGTTTCTAATTTAGATAATGTTCGCTGCAACTAAAACTCCAATGGATGAATAAATTTACAAACAGTACATAATTTCCACTTTATTGAATACATTTAGGAAAATTCGGATAACAGCGGCATACATATTTGTACATATATATATACATAGATACATATGCCCATACTTAAACACACAAATTTACGTACAAAGAATATTTTATCAAAGATACCAAATACACAACATTACACAGACATACAATTTTGCAAACACTCCACTGTTGGTCGTCACTGTCCCGTGCTATGGTATGTTGTTGCAGGACACATCCAAGTGACTACCCACCTTAACAGTATATAACTGACCTATTTTGATATTAGAGGTAATATGAGCCTGAATTCAGAATGTATACTCCATCCCGCCCCCCCCCAAAAAAAAAAAAAAAAATTTAAAAAATATAATAAAAATAATAAAAATAAATAAAAATAAAAATAAAAACACCGAAAAACAAACCAACAACAGCAAACAACCCCCCAAAAAACAACAACAACAACCAACAACAACCAAAAACAACAAAAAACACACATACACACACACTCTCTCTCTCTCTCTCTCTCTTTCTCTCTTTCTCTCTCTCTCTCTCTCTCTCTCTCTCTCTCTCACACACACACACACACACACACACACACACACACACACACACACACACACACACAAAATAACAACAACAAAACAACAACAACAAAACAATAACTTATAAGTCTAAAAAATACCGACATGTCAGCAAAATATTCACGAACCATTGACAAAGAACACCTGATCCAGGTGTGAAATTTCTCAAAGAATCTTTTCCTATTGGCTTTGTTTTCCTGTGGAGGAATTTAATGCTGCTTGTTCTACACAATGACGTAATATATAATTTGACCATACTGTAGTGTCTTTTTAGCTGTTGAATTGTGTTGTTTGCCCAGCCCAAGAACTGGCGTGTATTCTTCACACCTTGCACTGTATTGGAATAAAAAATTCTCCATTGTTTAAAAAAGAAAGAGAGCATCTTCTTTCCAATTCTAAAGTAACAATATTTGAACAATTTCGTCATCATTTCTGTCATGATAAAAAGAGACTTATTAGTGTTTAGTTTTTTGTTTTCCCAGGTTATGATGTTTCTTTAAATTTCGATTACTCGAAATACATGGATGCACTGTGTACTGACAAAAACATCAAACTTGAATGCGTGTCACATTCAGGATTCATAGATGCATTTTCCAAATGTATCAAGGACGAAGCTGCTCGACAATTCAATTCGACCACGGTGAGTTGCACATTTAGAATGCTCTTGTTGCAAAGTTGAAAAGAAAACTGAAATGAGAATAAGGTTCGAAAACAAGTGGCATGGTCCCTCGTTTGTCTTGTTGAAACACACCCTCCTCCAACCTCCCGCCCCAATGTTTCGCTTCATGCCTCACGACGAAGCGCTGTTAAAATGACCAAGTTGGTGTTAAGGAAGGTTGTAGCCAAAATTGGAAAAATATGGGAAAAGGTACTCCATACCTTGTTGGAATATTGTTCAGGGAGACTTCTAATAGTAAGCACCACGACTGCAAACTAGATTGAACAATTTAATGACACAAATGCTTCGGAACTAAACTGAATACTGACTCCTGGATAATCAAGGGTTATTTATTATTTTGGCTGAAGGCACACATCAATTTTAAACCTTGGTATTATCTAGCTACGTAGATTGAATTCCATACTATATACAAACATACTTATTATAACTACTACTACTACTACTACTACTACTACTACTACTACTACTACTACTACTACTACTACTACTACTACTACTACTACTACTACTACTACTACTACTACCACATCTACTACTACTGCTGCTGCTACTACTACTACTACTGCTACTACTACTACTATTGCTACTACTACTACTACTACTACTACTACTACTACTACTACTACTACTACTACTACTACTATTGCTACTACTACTACTACTACTGCTACCACTACTTCTACACTACAACTTTAGCTGCTGCTGCTGCTGCTGCTGCTGCTGCTGCTGCTGTTGCTGCTACTACTACTACTATTGCGACTACGACTACAACAACAAGAACTACTACTACATTGTATTACTATTACTACTTACTACTACTTCTACTACTACTATTGATAAGTGTATCACTGTTTTCTTCTTCTGCTACTACTGTACTGAGGATCAAAAGAAAGGTAACACATTTTGATGATGTAGAAAGAGTAGTTTTTTTGTGGGTTTTTTAAAATAGTCTTTACGCTTTTCCTTTCAAATCTGTGATACTAAGTACTCTAAAGAGTAGGTCATGTTATAATAACAGCCTTTTATTTCTGTTATTGTCACCCACAAATGATCGTAAGTTCAACTCACCATAAGAGAAACCGAGCCATCGACATTCTTTCTGTGTTTCTGCTGCTGCCATGGCGCAAGTCATTTAACGTCAAGGTCAACAGAAAAACTGATCATGCTATCTTTCTTGAGAGACCACGATCAAATATTGTTGCGGGTGCTTGATAAATAGAGACCCGATTTTCATTAAAAGATAAAAAATAGAAAAATGCCGCTATATGGTCTGAGGAAATGCCAATTTCCCACAGAACACTGACTTATTAAAACACCAAAATGTTTATTTTATTTCAAGATCTATTTTGTCAGCTTGTTACCCAAGTGAAAGGAAAAAGAGAAAACTTCCAAAGGTTAGATTAATACACAATTTTAAAAAAGTGGCACCTTTTTGGATCGCCAGTACACCATGTTCGGGAACCAAGGGACACTCCCATAAACTGAATCTATAATTATATTTGTGAAAGTTCGTCACTTTGGCCCCCTAAAACTTCCGAACCACTTAATTTTCGAATTTGACAAAATTAGGTGTGATTCAAAATCATTTAAAGTGTGTACAGTTCTATTGAGGAGCCTTCAGTTTTTCAATAGTTTCGTTTAGATCTAATCTTGGGAAAGTCGGTCTTCTAAGACGCCACTGTAAACAAGTGAGGTTTCCGTTCAATAGCCGTGCGCACTGTTGCTTTGAAATCCTGGAGTGCAGAACCATGAAAGCGGATTAGAGAATCAATCTATATATCATTAGATCTATATCTAAACCTTCTAAATTTTTGCACCTCTCAGGATGTATTGCTCCTTTTCAGTATAGTCTAAATATAGTAGGCCAATGACTTTCAGTTGATGTTAATGCACCGATCATTCCTTTCAACGAAAGGGGGCCCAGCTAGTCTCGTAATATTTATACTTGAATCAAATCTTCAAACACTTTGCAATAACAGGCAAGTGACCTCACCTCTCCCCCACACTAACTGACTCTTTACCCTGATTTCTGTTCTTTGGTTTATGTATGCATTATATTTATCTATTTCAGGTGAGTGTATGTGATCAAGGAAAAATCTCTTTGTCTTGCGTAAAGACAGTAGTGGGGGCGTGCGACGAGCATACTGGTGAATTCTACCATGATTTTATGCAGCCCACAGTGGAACAAGCGTGCAAAGGGAATACTGTTCTTGGCTAGATTTGACAGCGTGCGTGGAAGGATCTGAGCACCTAAACTGTGAAGGGAACTAACAACAGACTTTGGCATAATGAATTTACCCAGTCGAAATCATTGAGGACGTGCATTCTGGTTATTCGAACGCTTGAAGACGCCCTATTTTGAAGAATTATAAAAAGAACAACTTAGCTGTTCACACATATTAGAGGTTTTTTTTCAGTTCAGATTTCTCTGTTTGAAACTTGAATGCTCAAATCCGTGTTACTAGTTTGTGTAAATTAGGTTTGAAATGTGCCATGATATTGAGTCCGCTACGCCTTGCAAACTTTTAAAAACATTTTTTCGGGGTCAAGGGCCGGTTTTCATACTTTAAATGTGTACCAACTGCCAAATATCATTAAAAAAATCTTAATGGGAGTTTTGTTTCGCAAGAAGAGATTCGTTTTGAATTTGGGAATCCAATCAATTTAGTTTGGGTTATTCTGAGCATGCAAAAAAAAGTATACATAATATTTGCAGACAATTATAATGTTCAACGATTACTCGTCTAAAGTAATCACTACTGTTCATTATTTTCTTTATTCACGCCGTCTCTCCCTAAAAAATCTGCCTCTACTTTGGAAAGTCGGGCCTTACATTGAATAACATGACTTCATGACTTCATGACTTCATGACTTCATGACTTCATGACTTCATGAGTTTCATTCGAAACTTACAGTTTACAAAACAAATTTTTGATATTGAAAGAGTGGTGTATGTTGTGAACCAACACAAAATAGGAAACAGATAGGAAAATAATCATGCTGTTTGTTGTCCCTTGCAGTTTGTTCTGCTCTCCTTGTGTCTAATGAAATTGAACGGAAAGATAAAATACTTGTATTAAAAACCAAAACATTCGGAATAACATCTAGAAAATGAAAGAAAAATTGTTTAAGAAATAAACGTACAAATTGTAAAAATATGAAAAGTCGTATTTTGTGTTTCTTTACTCGAACAAAAAAGAGTGTTCGTCCATATAAATGACGTCTGTATTGTAGCGTTTTGGCGCTTGGCTGTACCACGTTTCGATTACCGAGTGGGAAACATTTTTCTTTGAGTATCTCGGTTTTTCTGCTGGGACGTTGAATCTTTCTTTGCCTAGGCTCGCCCTGAACATGCAAACAAAACACAGGAGAGTATTCGTTTAGATAACTGTAGTCCGTGCTATTGAGGTTAGGCGATTTGTTGTTGCTCACAAGAGTCCAGCAGCTTATTCCAAAGTGGAATCTCGGTCTTTCTGCTGGATTGACCTTGACTGGAAGGGTCGAACTCCTCCTCCTAAATGATCTAAACGTTTTCAATGCGGGTGTAAAAATATTTACACTAAAAAAGTCGTCCAGATACCACAATCCAACGACAATGTTGGAAGCTCTGTACTTTGTGGAGATCATTTCAATGACAACTGTTCCAAATCTCCGGTGGAGCGGCGGGATATTCGATCCGAATGTTCTACCCTTGCTAAATAGCAAAAAGTTATGGTGTTTCATCTTAGAAAGACAAGCAAAAAGTTGTGGTTTATTCATAAGTGCCTTCCACCGTCAAGATCATTACTTTCTTGATTTTGTTATATCATATGTTGCGGCGCAATGGAATCAGCTGCTCGTATATTGTTTGTACACTTGGAGTTTTTGGAATACTATTAAAGCCTTTTCATTTGCATTGCTTTTTAGGGGGGAAAATCATTTTAAAAAATAGAAGTTGACGTATTTGCGATTAAAGACAATGGGGATCGCCTGCTGTTTGACAACTTTCCAAGCTGTAGTGTCCTTGGAAACTACAAAGTTACATTTCATACATTTGCTCGGGTATTTTGTACCCAAAATCTAGCGTCAATTATCTTAATTTTTCAATAACATTAATCGTAATGTTTGCTTCACGCCACCATCGACATTAAATAACTTCAACAGTCTTTGTTCCGAACTTAACACGTATTTATTTCGTCAACAACACGAAATCACGTTTGGAATAGGTACCTGTGAACACACGAATAACATAGGTACATGAGAACACGAACAACAAGTGCGAATGAACATGCATATAACATAAATCAATTGAAAATTCTCTAGACATTTTAGATTGTTCAGGCGTGGGCTGCTTCGACACTATTTCTCAAGACCATGCAGGTTGTGTGGGATACTGCATCTCAGAATAGAATATTCAATGAAGTAATTTCCATGCAAGGCAATCAATATTATTATTGTAAGTCTATTGGGTGTTAGACTAGGAGCCAAAGTAGCATGTCATCCAACACGTTGGAGATTTGGCTGATTTCCACCCTGCCTCAGCACTTCACTCGCTGAACAACTGACTAATTAACTGACATCAGAATAATTCACTGAAAAGCAGAATTGGAGAAGAAAGTACAATCTTTGTAGAGTACATTCTGAGAAAAGAAGTTATAACGGTGCTCTATAAGTGTAAGAAATCATGGGAATATTGATTTCTGTCACAAGCACACAGTTTCCAAACCCCTTGCGGTACCAGCCACTGTGTGAGTACCGGCATGCGTGCTCCGTCGAACAGCGTTAACACAAAGTGAATTTTGTAAGCCTGGCAATCACAGCTCGTTTTATTGTTGTTGCTGGACTAATATTTGTCCACGATCTCAATTTGAGTTTGTAGCAATAGTAAATGGTGTAGGAACAAACTGTGCCATTTGCCGGGAAAACATTTTTAACGGCAAAGAAGGGGGTGGCAGGGAGGAAAAAAAGGGGGAGGGGGGCATCCCCAAGCTGGGTCAATTTCCTAAATCTGTTCCAGATTCTTTTAAAGTCTATTTTTCAAACCCCAGCCAGAACTGCAAATGTCTATTGATTAGATTTTGTTGAAAACTGAGTTTGGTTTTAATAACATAAGAGTGAACTGCGGCCAGAATCTGGACAATTTTATAACAGTGTAAACGTATCATTTTAAATAAAAACATAAATACACCGATTTTGGGGTTTGTAAAAATGACAAAGAACGCACGTATTGCAGTAAATCTTCGAGGAGTGTTGCAATTATTGTGTTAGGCCCAGTAGTCGTTGTGACAGTGTTAGTTTTAGGGGTAGCGGAATTGCTGTAATGAGGATGGAAAACGCGATAATAGTAGCAGCGACAGTAAATAATAATTCGGAAAACAATACGTAACCTTACTGTCCTATTGATCTTTGTTCCCAATGTTTCATTATTTGTTTGTTATTTTCTTTTACCTTGTTCAATATTGTGAGCTCAAATTTGTGACTTTGTGTATATCTACCCTAAGGAAACGGAGTAAATAAAATAGGAAGGGACACTTTTCTGTTTGAGAACTGAAAAAGAATACGGTTTTTAAATTTCCGGTATTAGTAAGACCGCAATTTCACAGGCTGTGCTGTGACGTTTGTCTTATGACGGTTTATACCGGTGTATACCATCACGACTTATGCTGTTTAAAACGTGTGTCCTGACGTGATGAACATGGTTTGGTACAGGTTGAGAGAAAATGATCACTATTCATTCCCGCGTCCGTCTCCGTTGTTTACTTCCAGTTTTACCATGAATCCTGTTGTATTTTGGGGGGTGGAGAAATGGTGTGAGGTGGGACAACAAATGGACACGGATGATCATGTGTTTGTCTTATTTACTTAAACAGACATACCAGCTCATCTGCTTTTGTCTGACGATGGCCAATACATCCAAAGAGGAGAAAATTTCTCCAGCAAAAATAAAGAATTCGAAGAATTAAAGGTTAAGATGACTTTCTAATCTTGCCGCTTGGACACGGTGTGATATGTCATTAGATATTGACCTAGAAATCACCCACACACCTTCTACGTCTCAGCTAGAGGCAAATCGACGTCTGTGTAAATGCTGCTTCAACTTTGATTGTTACCATTTCTGCCAAGGCACCTCGGCACAGCTTATAAGTTATTACAGCCCAAGTAACAAGGGTTCGTAAAATCATGGACGGTTCAAGAGACAATGTCGGGTTGGGGGGGGTGGGGGGTGTCCGTAAGACGTTTCTGAAAATCAAATCTCTAACACTTTCAGCTGAAATGAAATCTGATCTGAACTCCATTGTGGTTCATGGAGGCCACTGGCATCCAGTGGGGTTTTATTTGGAGATACAGTAAGGGACATACTGCCCTAGATGCACTGAAAACTGGGAAGTTAAGAGACGTAATAAGATTTTTTGGTGTAAATGTGTCATTTGAAAGGAAATTACTTTTGAAAGTGTTTAATTTCCTACATTAAATTTCGGCTTCTTAGAGAAGCAGGATTTAATATAAGGCTGTCATTTGATCCGACTAGCCATGACGTAAAGGCGAGGAAGATATAATTAAAGCCATAAAACACGGTAGTGTATTTACATTTTAATTTACTACATATTATCTACTGTACAGCAAGAACGTGGAGGAGGGCTGTATGTGGTATAGAAGGTTCGAAGTTGTCAGAAGTGGGTGTCTCACGCACTGTCCGGCATGCCAGAAAAACACGGTTGACACTGAAGAAGTGAGAGTAAGTCTCTGCAAATCAAAGGAGACAGGGAAGGGTTTATACTTTTGTTCTTTTCTGCAGTTTGGATGTTGCAAAACTTTGATTATCTTTGTACAATCCATCTGTTATTTCTGTTTGTTTTCTTGCTATTTTTTAACCCCCATTGGACACAAAAATACAACACACAAATATTTAATATTGTAAGTCTCACTGAGCTTGATAAATTTCAGGTGGTCTTTATTTTGGTTACTTTGATTAACGGATTGAAATGAGTTTGAGAATGATTAAAGCTACACAGTGCTTTAGTTCTAATAGCATAAAATCTCCACTTCCAGAAGCCAGAAGATCAAGATGAGAAAAAAAAATAAAAGGGAGGTCTTCAGGTAGCCTATTGTTGGGAGAGATATTTCTCAACGTTTTTTTGTTTGTTTAAGTAAAAGTTTTATAACACTTGCAACATGTCAGGTTTATAAAGTGCCGTCTCATAGATTTTGAGATGTTATTAAACATGGAGATGCGACAAGAAAGCACTGAGGTCGCGAGCTCTCAATGCCACCTTGCGGCTGTCGCGAACTCCGGTTGAGCTGTTTGCGTGACGTCACCCGACTGGACTGGGGACAATTTTAAATTGTCATTTCAGAGCTGGTGTTTCACG
>NW_004797356.1:670710-672669 GCF_000002075.1 Aplysia californica | reverse complement strand
GTGTACGTGTGGTGTGGCTTGTTTTGAGCATGTTTATGGTTATTTTATTTGTTTAATTTTGTTGTTGCTGTTGTTTTTTTTATGTTGCTTTTTGGAAGGGGGAGAGTACCAAAACTGTTAAGCGAAAAGTGTGCTGGGGTGTTGTTTGGTTGGGGTATTGTGTATTCCAATTATATTTTTCAGTATCGTAGATCTGATTATCTATGAACGCTTCAAAATTATTCAGGCAAAGCCATCGTGTTCTAAAATCGAATATGAAATGATTGCGCAAGATAGTAAAATTTTGGCGATGAGTTAACATAAAAAGATATAGAAAAGCAGATTACTTCTAATACTCCACTAACCACAAGCAGACAAATCGACATAACAGTATCATATTATTACTGTGAGTGGGTCAAGACAAAAATATGTAATATTTGCTAGATGTATTCTTAGAGGCTTCCATTTACATTTGTAAAAAAAAATAATATATATCATTATCGGCTATTGCAATTGTCAGTAGAGTTAAAATAAATTAAAACATAGATACTAACATAAAACACATAGCATGTCTACAAAATATATGATATAGCTAGTGCATACTTCCCATGTTCCAAACATAATGTCATCCTAAAGCACAAGTCACTCTCATCTGTCTTGTAAATAGTCTTATTGGGTAGATAGGAGCGTATCATATGAATAGAAGCGAACAATGTAGATAGCTTAGTATATGGTGGAGAGAAAGAACGAAAGTAAGCAAGAATTAGGGCTGTACCCCGGTAGCAAACCCGCTCGTGCTCGCAAGCCCCTAGTTCAAGTCACAAGCCTCAAATCACTAGGTCAAATTATCAAATCAAATCACCAGCATGATAAGTTGAGTCTAGCGCAAACTGTAACCTCCTTGGTCTAGTCTAAACTAGCAACTAGCAATCCGCGAAGCCACTCGTTTCAGACCCTCTCATCATCCCCACCCTGCTTGCAATCCGCGAAGCCACTTACGTCAGAAAAAGAGAGAGGGGGAGAGTGAGAGATCCCGTCCACAGTGTCACTGCGCGGCATGGTTCTGTAGTTTGCTCGATTAATCGAAGGCCTGCGCAAAGCAGCGGACAGCTCTCAGGTCTCAAATCCCGTTCGCAGCCACAAGTCCCACGATTCAAACAGTACTGATTTGCGCTAGGCCTAGTGAATTGTCCCAGGACAAGCTCGAAACCTGACCTGCTGACTTGTGCTGTCTCGCTACAGCGAGCGAGCGGTAGGTGCAGGACCGCTCGATAGCGGCAGGACCGCTCGAGGTGTTCAAACAGCAGTACCGCTCGCTGTGTCAACTTTGAACTGTGGAGGAGGGGAGAGGCTGGGCTTGTTTTGGTGCACGACGTAGAGAGCTGAAGTTATTTTTAACTTCCCGCCGTTGATCAGCGAAGCGAGTGGATAAATGAGAGGGAGCGTGGTATTGTAGTAACAGAGACCTAGGTTTCTGGTAGTAATAAGAATAGGTAGACTTAGATTACCCTAGAATGGAAAACTCCAGGGGTCGTTGTGATTGGCTTTTGTATTGTATGTATGTAACCTATTTTGTAGATGTGTTACACTCACAGTAACATAATACAGAAGATTAAGGAGACGGGCAAGGCCTACTTCAACCCAATGTCAGGGCCAACCTGGGCTGAGAGGGAACAACGCCCTAGCAGAAAGACGGAGGTTCCTCAGTGAAAATTTCTCCCCACACGGGAATCGAACTGATGTCTTTTGCGTGCGACGATGAAACGCTTGGCTCGTGCACATTAAAAATAAACAGGCCTTAACATCGAAAGAATAGATGATCCAATATTAACTTTTAAGTGCATTGAATAGAGCTTTTTGTTTTTTACAACCGAACTATGAAAAAAAACAACGATCTTGCACTTTTGATGCACTCCTCTCGACGCAAATAACCAGAGAATCTTCTGTAATATGTACTGAGCCCACAGCAACGAAGGTTCG
>NW_004797356.1:660854-670610 GCF_000002075.1 Aplysia californica | reverse complement strand
AGGACTGTCCGCGAGTCACAACTCACTGGAAGTTCCCTCCGGTAACAAGCGGGAGGGAAAGCAAATCACAAGCCTGCTCGCAAGCCTCTAGCGCAAAGCGTCCGCTGCCTTGCAAGCCTTCGATTAACCGAGCAGAATCCAGCCCCAGCAAGAATGAAGGCAACAAGGAAAGAGAAGAGAAAACAAAGAGAGAGAAGGTGATGGAGACAGACTGAAAAACGTTGATTAAAGGCTTAAATCATGCAAAATTTCAATTTTCAACGCCTCTCAAGCCAGTGCAGTTACCAAACTTTGGTGGTCATTTTCTCACCAACGTTTACCTCTGAAACCAGGTGGTCTCCCACCTTCTACAATCACAAATAGCACAACTTCTTTTTAAGGTAGAGGGGTAATTTTTTCGTTGAAACTCGTGGAATGCAAAGATAAGATTTAGAACTTTCAGTTGTGAGGGGTCAAAATGAAAAGTGATAGCTATCCGTAACGTGTGCTGACACCTGGCGTTGTCACATCTTCACATCGACGACGAATGGACGGGATGAATCGAGGTATTGTCTATTGAGGGGTGATATTCCACTCTTGAATTAAGGTTTGTTCTAACTGAGCATGGGACCGGGACAGGCGCGGTCTTGCACGAATGGTGCTCTCAAAAATGTCCCGCAAGTGCTCGATTGGGTTGATGTTTCGTGAATGCGCTGGTCATGGGTGCTGGAGAGGAATCCTAATAGTTTTGAAAAATTGATTTGAACAGCAGACTTATGAGCAGGTGCATTATCATGCATGAATAATGGTCCTTGGTCTTGATTTTGAAAAGAAAAGTACTTTGGGCTCGAGAATTTGGTTGATTTAGCCTTGGCCAACCCACGTGATGCTGTGCCATGTGAAGTCTGTGCTGGATGTGATGGGGCTGCAGTTTTAGACGACAATCTGGGTCGCTAGCACGAAGGTTCCTATATTTTAAACGAAGAAAAACAGTCATGAAAAAGTTCAGACTGTCATTTCTAAGTCTTTTCGCCTCATCCTGGGTCTTTGTTTGCCAGTTGAAATTGATTTCTCAAGCGTTGCATTAGGATGAATGCGTCCACCCTTTCTCTCACCCCCCCTCTCTCTCTCTCTCTCTCTCTCTCTCTCTCTCTCTCTCTCTCTCTCTCTCTCTCTCTCTCTCTTTGTCTCTCTCTCTCTCTCTCTCTCTCTCTCTCGCTTTCTCTATCTTTCTCTCTCTCTCTCTGTCTCTCTCTCTTTCTCTCTCTCTCTCTCTTCTTTCTATCTTTCTCTCTCTCTCTCTTTCTCTCTCTCTCTCTCTCTCTCTCTCTCTCTCTCTCTTTCTCTCTCTCTCTCTCTCTCTCTCTCTCTCTCTCTCTCTCTCTCTCTCTCTCTCTCTCTCTCTCTCTCTTAATCATTGTATTACAATGCGATCTTACATTGGCTGTGAAGCCTAAATGAACATGACAGAACATTGAGAAGAATGTTTAAAAGTTCATCCTTCTGCTCTGAGGTCAACATTTATCAGAATCTGAACCGAGTAAGAACGAAGAAGTAGGTCATTTAGCCCCCAAAAACCTGGGGACGAATAAAAGCGAAAAGGGTGTCAGTAGCCATGCCGTTGCTGATTAATTAAATCATACTATATATTGTTACTACTGGGTAATCTGCTGCAGTTGCTGCTGTTTACGAAATACTTCTCTGCCGTTTTTGTCTCTGGTTTGGCTTCAGCCGGTGTTAAGACTTTTTGTTCTTTGATGCTTTTTTCGTAATGGTGATGATGATGATGATGATGATGATGATGACGAAGATGATGATGATGATGACTTAAAAGAAGAGACAAGCTCAGTAAGAAAAGTATCAAAGAGACCTTAATTTTAAAGAAGTGGTCTTTTTTCCCTTAGTGAAACAGATTATATGTCTGAATATTGACATAATATTATTATGCTCTGCCACGCCATCCATGCCAGATGAATACAAGACTGCAGCTGACAGTAATCTAGAGTTATTTTTACCACAGCAGAGTAAGGTTGCCTGTTAAAAAATCTTGTCCGGTCGAGACGTTGTCTCTACATTAAAAAAAGTTTGTTTTCCGTAGGTGCCAACTGGGTTGAAAAAGAGAGGGTTAAACTTCATTGTGTAGGCTACTCCTAGGAGCTCACAGCTGTGACGGCGGCTCTTTGCTCTCTATTAACATTTTGCTGCGAAATGTATACCAGAAGGGCAGCGCCATTACACCCAAATGAAAGACAAAATCCTCGTCTCGTTATAGTTTGGTGTTTGAAGCATTTTGATTGGTAATTAAAAAATGTAAAAAAGTGTGTTCTATATTGAACTGGAAATGCGTCACATTACACAATCTAAGATTTGATAATAAATTGTAGTACACGTTTCACACTCTTTTCGATAGCCTAGTGGTTAGGCTACAAGGCCCGTAATTGCGAGCAGGGGCGAAGGCTGACTTGTTTGACAGGGTAATCAAAATGAAACGGGACCAGATATTATGGCCTGGAGATATCACACAAGCATTTTACTCGAGGCAGCAACTCTTAAGTTGTGTGAATGAAAACAAATCCGGAATTCAACCGCCAAAATAATCGGGAAAGCATCTCATTAAATATCAATTCCAACTACATGTAAAATTAAATTTAACTTTAGAAGTGAATACACAAAACCAAAGCAAGGAAGCAGAGATGTCAGTACTAGATCTATTTATGTTATGCATCTACCAGGGAGTCTAACTCTTTGGTAGAACATGACAATTATCATTTTTTTAAATTTCACTTTTGGCTGTTTTTGTCTAGCTTTTCGCGGCCTGGAGCCGGTGTCATAATCGAGGTCACGATCTGATTATAGGACGGTAAAAAGTCGAGGAAAAAAACAAGCACTCGCAGGAGTAAAGATATTATTAGGAGTTAGTTCCCCTCACATCTGTAAGGTAGACTCGACCAGTGCAATAGTTCACTTACATAATCAGAGCTTTTGACTGATTATAACTGTTTCCCGAAAGGGGTGAACAGGGTGTATGTGGCAATGAAACAGTTTTGACTTCTATGCACATATTCCCTTCAACTCTATAGGTAGACTCTTCCAGCCTCACTTTAAGCTTACTTAATTAAAGCTTGTGACTGCTTATGGAGTGGCCCGAGAGAGGTGAGCAGGCTATTTCTGTGGCAGTGAAACCGTTTTGAATGTTAGGCATACTGTTCATTGTTGATTACGAACGTCTTTTTTACATTTAATTTATA
This sequence comes from Aplysia californica, assembly GCF_000002075.1. Classification (NCBI taxonomy): domain Eukaryota; kingdom Metazoa; phylum Mollusca; class Gastropoda; order Aplysiida; family Aplysiidae; genus Aplysia; species Aplysia californica. The sequence goes on along the minus strand of NW_004797356.1, from coordinate 667,383 downwards.
AGGTTTACGTTTATGGGTGAATTTGACTGCTACACCTTTTCAAAATTAGGAAGGGAAGCAGTGATTATTTGATTATATAGGCGCTTCACCACTGATTGCGAGATTGCAGGTTCGGAGGTTCGAGCCTCAGCTCGTTCCGACGTTGTGTCCTTGGGAAAAGCACTTTACACGGATTTCCTTTGTCTCGGGACACTTCGGAAATTGAAGTTAAAATTTGAGGTCCCGCCTCTTAAATAACCTAATAGTGTTGAACATGGGGTTAAACCTCCGTATCGCCAGGTTCACCACTCCATGGACGCACGGTAAGTAGTACCTTTTTTGCGATGACCGACAGAACGAAAACAGACACGCCGATTGTCGTGTCTGTACTGTAAATTTGGTTGTGAATATCTAAAAACTGGAATTGAAAAATATTTCATATCAATTATCTATCTTTTTTATTGGAGGGGGTAGGGAGCTGCTGGGGGTACTGTTAAATAAAGAAATAATTTTATTTTCGTTCAAACCTGCTTCCTCGCCTCTTTTTCTGTTTCGATTTCTACGCATATTACAATACAATAATAATAATAATAATAATAATAGTTCGTCGTACGCCAGTGTCTGTCGATGATCATTACATCCACATAAGAGAATTTTATCTCAAGCGAAATAGAAGGATTACAGGAACTAAAGGTTTAGTCGACTTGTGGCTTTTTCTATGGTCGATGAGACCAACTCAATATTGCATAGCACTTGTGCTATTATTCGTTGCATTAGTAGGAATCTCAGGGCATGTCAAGATTGTCTACTTGAACTCTTAGTATTAATCAGAGATTACAGGGGTCATTGGATGGAGGTTAGAAGAGGACCTCGGTAGCATAAGTGTTTCATTGAACAAATAAAGGACTGTTTTTGCGACGGGAGGCACCATAACTACTACCAAAATGTCTACCACCTTGTGAGTCATTGGAATGAAAAAGGCTACAGAGAAACCAGTTCACAAGGTCGTTGGTCGGCCACAGGAAAACAGTGCTGTAATTTGCTAAGAAAAACTTGCGAAGCCACCAGAACAACAAAGACAACAGCGATAAAAGGGTTTACGATCCAGCTCTGAATTCCTCTCTTGGTAAGGACCAATATGGGCAGCAGTTCACGCCCAACTGTCAGCCAACTACTGTTTGCAAAACCAAATCCCGATTCAAACCTTTAAAACCAGTCACGTGGCATGTGACGACTATGTATCCTAAAGTTTGTTTTTGTTTGTTTTTGTAAAGTGTTTTACGGCGCTCGCAACTGCATAGGTCATATGAGCGCGAGGGACACACCTAATATTTTCAGTTGGTAGGAAATTTTGAATTTTGCTCGGGTGGCGGCCGAAGCCTACTCTTATCGATTTTAGACCACCAAGGGATCTTTTTTAACGTGCGCAACTTGCACACGGGCCCTCCGAGATTTTTCGCCCTTGTCCGAGAAGGCTAGGTGTAGATCTTTCCTACCAGAAGATCAGGGATGTGGCAGAAAGACAGCAGTAAGGAGGAGCCAAGGAGTAGCAGTAGAAAGGCTGCAGAAAGAGTCAGTAGCCCAGAGGAGGGGGCAAAGGAGGTGAAGGGGTGGGGGGGCAGAAAGTGGAAATGAAAGCAGACAACAGAACATTGCAAGAGAGCAGGAAAGGAGGTGAAAGGAGACAATTTTAGAGAAGAAAATTTTTCGGTCGCTACCCGGATTCCAACCCGGGACCTTTGAATGAGAGGCCAACACCTTAACCTCTAGGCCACGAGAGCCCCCATCGTAAAGTTTAACTAGAAGGAATATATAGGAAAGGGATAGAACGATATTGCACGAATGGGTCTTTCAGAAATTAGATGGGAAAAGAAAGGCTCAGTCAAAACAGAAAAAACACCTTCGTCAGAGGAAACCCAGGAATGCTACTGGGATTCCTGGGCTCCGCAATTCTCAAGGAATCAACGCATCATACAAACACGGGGCTCTAGCTCAATCAAAAGCTCCTAGGTTTCTGTTAAAAACTTAATTTTGACAATAACTGACTGCTCTGCCACCTGGCTTTACTCTACAATATACAATGTATAATAAAACACGACACCCTACACTATATTATTTTTGCAAATCGTCGAGTTGCCTCCGAAACGAATCTGGATCACGGTCAACGCATAGTGGGAGGAGCGGGTGAGGTCGCTCTCGCTAAATTACATACGTATTCTCACCAAAAAAAATCGTACAACGTAGCTCATGGAACGTGTTACATAAAATGGAGAGGGATCCGGATTCGTGCGTAATGCGAATGCAAAATACGTACCAAGGAAAAAAGGCCTGAGACAAAGTCGTCAAGACTGGTTATTCAGACTGGGAATAACCAGACAGGGTCGTCAGCATTGATTGACCACGTTGGGAAAATCCAAAGTCGTCCCAAACACAGATGTCAGTAAGTGTTTTATAACTGGGTTCATCAGGCTGGGAAAAGTCAGATGGAGACTTTTTTCTACCCTTCCCCTCCCCTTATTTCCCAGTATATTCAACCTTTAAAAATCTCTTATCTTTAACATGCAGCCTCAGAACATATTTTTGTCCTTTCACTTCAACCAAAAACCTCTTGAATGTAGGCCTTGTTCCATAGACAGAATTCTGTATAAAACCCAGGCGAAAGTAAGCGTTACACCAACACTACTGGAAGAACTGAGCAGATCTCTCAAGTACAGAAATAAACAGGCATGATGAACATCGTTGGTGAGTATACAAGTTGGCCTTTTGTCTCTCTTATCACAAGATTGCTGTACGGGTCTCACATTCGAAAAGTCATAGTTTGTCTCTGACTGAGTAAAATTTAGCAACAACAACATCGTCAACATCCATGTAGATATTGGGAAAAAAAGACAGCGACGATTACAGCAATAATAATAGTTACAATTCCGACAGCAGCAATAGAAATTACGACATCGTGCAGTTCACATAATGATATTCTTTTTCGAATGTTCCTCTTACTCTTAGTTGGCCAAGGCGAGACCAATGTTGAGAGTTGTGGCTGCAAAACAACGTCAAAACAGTTGGTACTTCAGGTACAACTACTCTTTACGTCTATAACCAGAAGACGTTATGGTGATAGTCTTTTAAATTTCTACTGATATTAATCTAGTTTGAAAGCCACCCCCCCCCTCCCCCTCCGTTCCAGCCCATCCCGTTCCCATTCTCCACTCCCTCTCGTTCTTTTTGTGACAGCCAGATATTATGATCATTCAAATTTAACGACATTTAGACTGCAGATCACCTGTTTTCTTTTTCTCAACTAAAGCTGACTCTGCTAGTTAATACGAGCTGCTCTTAAACTTATGGGGTGTCAGTACCAGTTTTGACCGCATGAACAATAGCGATGACAACAACCCAGCCCCTCCTCCTGTCCCGAAAAAGCAATTATAATAATTATTTAAAAGATTAATAATCTACCCAGAACGTGGGTCGTAATGTGGGACAAGATAAGAACAGATACCAAACTCTCTCGTACTTCTTGTTTACAGACAGATCGACCTTCAACTCGTTCTCACTTTTGTTCCCATTTCCAACTGAATGCCTCAGTATGTTACTAGAACAAAGAAGAAAACATTGGTAATACTTAGTCCAAAATATTAGTGTCGTTAAAGGTTTATGAAAGCCTTAATCAACACATAGTTTTATATTGCACAAGTCGGCAAATCAGGACGTCATAACGCCACAAGGTCATCATATGAGCGCGCGAGACGCATTAAACATTTTCAGTTCGGTAGGAATTAATTTCAAATTTTGTCCGGGTGCCATCAGAGGTTTACTCTTATTCATTTTTTACCCCCAAGGGACCATTAACGTGTGCAACCTGAACACGGAACCTCCGAGAGCATTCCCCTTTATCCGAGAAGGCGAGGTGTTAGACCTTACTTACCCTAAGGTCAGGGGTGTGGCTGAAGGACAGAAATAAGGAGCAAACGATTAGCAGAGTCAGGAGCCTAGAGGAGGGGGCAAGGGGACAAAAAAAAGAAGGGGGGGGGGGTCAGAAAGTGGATATAAAAGCAGATGACAGAATATTGAAAGAGAGCAGAAAAGGAAGTAAACGGGGGACATTTTAGAGAAGAAAATTTTCCGTAGCTGTCAGGATTCGATCCCGGGACTTATTGGATAAGAGGCGAACACATTAACCTCTAGACCATGAGAGCCCCCAAATGAAGAATGTATTGTTGCATCGTCACTGCGCTAGCAAAATAGCAATACATTCTCATTTTTGCTACTTTTGAGATAAATGAAAAATAAGATCCCCAAACAAACAACAACTGTTTAACAACAATATAATTAAATGTCGATACAAATTGCAATGTAATTTTAGTTTGTGACTGCCAGACACTTGTAGTGGAATAATGCTTAAAACTTTAAAATTGTGGGGTCTGGATGAGTTCTGCCATTTTGCATTTATTTATTACTGTTAAAGTTTTGTAGTTTTGTTTGTGAGTTGCGCCAGAATAAAACTGGTCCACTTGAGGTATGCTATTTTGTAAACTAGGCCTTTAAACAGATTTTTAGACATATTTTTTTAAAATCGTGAGATGATTTCAATCCAGTCGTCCTCCTATACACAGCAAAATATTCCCACATACATCCTCTTAAATTTCTACGTGCTCAAACACTTAAGAACAAATACACCAGGAGAGAGAGAGAGAGAGAGAGAGAGAGAGAGAGAGAGAGAGAGAGAGAGAGAGAGAGAGAGAAAGAGAGAGAGAGAGAGAGAAAGAGAGAGAGAGAGAGAGAGAGAGAGAGATTCATCTAAAAACCAACTTATTACTCTTCCGGCTCAGTGGTTTTGACGTGCATTGTGGGCGTGTCCCTGGCAGCTCCAACCTTTGACCCTTGCGCCGACAAGCTGAAGACAATGCAAAAGTGTTTCATTGACAATGGCATTCCTTCGGAAGAGGTAAATGCCATGATCAAGGCTGTTTCAATCGGCGACGTGGCAGGAATGGTGAGTCCATTTCCGTTTCTGTTTTATTCTTTGCTCTGGTCGAAAGAAAACACCCGAGTGACTCTTTTCGAAATAAAAAAAAATATTTTCAGTATGATGCATCTATGTTAAGAGACGCCCGATGGTAGCTCAATATTGAACTAAAATAATCAAGCTTTGCAAACCTCTGCAAAATCTGAGAAACGTAAAATTGTCTTCGGGCGCGTATTGAGGAGCATCAATATTGATATAATGGACATACATTAGGTGGCGTCGGTGGCCTAGTTGTTAGGCTACCGGACTCGTAATCGTGAGGTTGCGGGGTCGGGGGTTCGAGCCGCGGGCTCGATGTCGTGTCCTTGGGAAAGGCACCTTGCACGAATTTTCGTCACTTCAAGTAGGTGGGAATGGGTACCCGGCCATAGACAGTGTAAGATCTTGACAGTATGTTAGTGTTTTAGCGCCTTTAAATGGCTGCTTGCACTGTATGCTTCCCAGGAAGTTGAGTTTGTTTCAGAATGCTCTCAGGTCAGCTGGGGTAATAGTATAGATAGTGAAGCGCAAATAGCTTGTTGTTGAGCGGGGATTTGCGCTATACAAACGCTATGTATTATTATCCAATGAATGGAGAATTTTGTATTGCAATAAACAAGATTCTATTTTTATATTTTGGCTCGAAATTTGTATTATTTTGCTTTGGAACCTATCAAATCTGTAAAGTTCTTGACATAATGATCTGTCATTTCTTCCCAAATATCACAGCGAGTTGTAAAAAGGGTCTGAATTGGGAGCAAAATTGCTTTTCTTCAGCTACATTTTCATGGTACTTCACTCTTCACTTACCTGTGAGATTCCTAGTGGGGCTATTTACTGGTGACCAGTCCTACGCTGATTTGATTTGGTTTTCCAAAAATTATCTAGTGACATTGGTGAGAAAGTTCTTAGCTATGCACGGAGATGTCTACTCGAATGACACCATGACGAAAATAAGGGTAAGACAGAACATTCCTGCTGTTGTGCGATGTAGTCCACTAAACCTCACCATCCGGTGATTCTCATGAGGGGGGGTTGTTGTTCATTCCACCCCAGACCACCCAAAACCATGGCAGCTTCGTAGCCTCAGTTCATCACTGACAGATGATTATTTCAAAAATCTAATAAAACAGTCCAAGTTTAAAAGGACTCGTGCTCGACACGAAACCATTCGCTCCTACCCCCCCCCTTGGAGCAAATAGAAACAACAAAAACTAAAAGGGTAGCTTAACCAAGAATCATTTTTGAACCCCCCAAAGGAAAAAAAACCATTGATACTAAAGAGCTCGAGTAATGTTTAGCCAAGGTTTTAAGTGGTGATTATGTAACTATTCTGTTTTCCAATCTGAAATTATAATCAGAAGATGCTGTTCATTGCAGAGACAATAATATTCTCTTTTCATTTGATATTCAATACATGTCCATTTCACTAATGTTGATGCACTTCAATATACTCGTGAACACACTTTTGTGTTTCTCGGATGTATGTGTGTATGTATGTATGTATGTATGTATGTATGTATGTATGTATGTATGTATGTATGT
>NW_004797356.1:657944-660320 GCF_000002075.1 Aplysia californica | reverse complement strand
GGGGTAAATGGTTTGTTGCACGAAAGGGGACGAGGGCTGCCATGGCGATAAAAGTTGGCTATGATTATTTATTTTTGGTTTCCAAAGGTTTCACCCTCCCCCATGGCAGTGTTACTGACTGAAGTGTCTTTAGGCCATATGCATTGTAGAATTGTAAATGGGCTGATTTATCAATGCGGTGCTCAAACTGAGTCGGAACAATAATATAGGGGGATTTGTTGCTTTTTCTTTCCTCATCTTTACTATCGTCATTTTGTCTTCCACTTCTGTTGTATGTTTGTCACTCTCTTGTGAACTGCTATTTCCGGGGTGCCTTGATAGTCGAAGCAGACTTGAATGCTGTTGAGACAAGAGAGGTGAGCAGAGTAAGCCTGATTCCCCGTTTGGATTCCTCTGTTAACACCACCCCTTGGAGCTCATATGACCTTATACAGTTGCGAGCACCGTAAAATCTTACTAAAACAAAACATTCTAAGTCCCATGACAAAAAACCCAAAAGATTTCTTCAATTCTTTGTAAGTACCCAACTGGAGCTAATCTTTTCACTATTACGGAGGTAATCTTTCAAGCTATTCGAGCGAAACGTTATTTTATATTATGTCTATCCAATTACTACCCTTATCTTATCTTGATTTATCTTATCTTGCCATATCTTCTTTTAAATTCGTAGACTCAGAGATAAAGGAGAGCCAATGGATAAGACTAGAAGTGTCCTAGGAGCTGAAGGGACCCCAGCAGTCATAAATTTATTTATCTATAAGAAAAAAAGTCGCTTTAAAGTTTGTTTATGCGGATGAATCGGGAACGGCATGCATGAACAATGAGCAGAGATTGAGGTCGTGGAATTAACAACGGTTGAACTGTACACCTTTCACAAATGATTTGTGTTGATACTTAAAACTTATGCTCAAGAGCGAAGGAAACATGGATACACATAAACGTTCAACAAACAGCGAGACCTGATTTTCTTTCTTTGTGTTTGTTACTTTGTGACTTAGTCTACTTAGGCAGAATTCAAAGTATTTAGCAAACATATCCGTACACTCACAATGTCCCACAAATAGACGAGCTGTTTACTTTATTCGCGTTTGTACTTTCGTTTTACATGCTTCTTTTCCTCATAACACGATAATATTATGTTACAGAACATCACCAACTACTGTGGCGACAGAAAAGATTCGTTTCTGAATGCCACTAAATGTATGAGGGACGCTGTAACGATGTGTTCTCCAAACAGTGAGTACCTCTTACCAGTTTCTAATTTAGATAATGTTCGCTGCAACTACAACTCCAAAGGCAAAATTAATTTACAAACAATACATAATTTCCACTTTATTGAATACATGTCGGAAAATTTGGATTGCCACGGCACACGACATATTTGTACATATACATAACCACAAATACCCATACTTAAACACACAAATTTTCGTACATAGAATATTTTATCAAAATTACCAAACACAATAGTATACTAAACATACAATTTTTACGCTTGATATCACTATAAGCCTGAATTCTGAATTCACCTACCATTTGGCCAGTGAACCAGGGATTTGCCCCCCCCTCCCTAAAAAAACCCGAACAACAACAACAACCAAAAACAAACAAAAAAATGTACGTCTAAAACAACTGAACAAACCATTGACCAGAACGCTGGATCCAGGTGGGAAATTTCTCAAAGAATGTTTTCCTGTTGGCTTTGTGTCCTGTCGAGGGATTTACAGCTGTATGTACAATGACAAATATGTATTCGAACCATATTTTGTCAACAATTTCAATCCTGGTTTTTACATTATCTAACTGTAGTATAGTTTATAGCTGTTGAATTGTGTTGTTTGCCCAACCCAGGAACTGGCGTGTTTTCTTCACACTTTGCACTTTATTGGAATCAAAATTTCTCCATGGGGCCAAAGAAGAGAAGATCTTCTTTCTCATTCTACGTCCCATTTGAACGTATTTGTCACCATTTCTGTATTGACACATAAGGACAAACGTATCAGTGTTCTGTTTTCTGTTTTCTCAGATCTTATAGCTTCTCTAGAAGTCGATTACTCGAAATACATGGATGGACTGTGTAATGACAAAAACATCAAACTTGAATGCCTGTCTGTCGTATCAAAGCCAGGAATGGAAGATGCATTTAACAAATGTTTCTCGGTCAAAATTGCTCAACAGGGCAATTCGACCACGGTAAGTCGCACAATTAGAAGGCTCTTGCTGCACAATTAGAAAGCACTTGTGGCAAAGTATAAAAAAACTGGAACAAGTACAAGGTTTAAATATAAGCGGTACGGTTCCTTGTCCACCTTGGTACATTCCAACGCCTACCTACCCCAAACCAATGTCTCGTCTCGTTTCCTGATTCAGGACGAA
>NW_004797356.1:655079-657138 GCF_000002075.1 Aplysia californica | reverse complement strand
TAAAGCAAGCCCTGCTGTGAACTGTTGTGAATGCTACCGACTCCTTGTTCACCGCGCTCAACTTATCTTATCTTATGCAATTGCGACTTCGTGAACTCTTACTGTTCTACTACTACTACTACTACTACTACTACTACTACTACTACTACTACTACTACTACTACTACTACTACTACTACTACTACTACTACTACTACTACTACTACTACTACTACTACTACTATTACTACTACTACTACTACTACTACTACTACTACTACTACTACTGCTGCTTCTGCTGCTGCTGCTGCTACTACTGCTACTGTTGCTGCTGCTGCTGCTGCTGCTGCTGCTGCTGCTGCCACTGCTACTATAATCAATTTTACAACTACTACTACTGCTACAACTACTGTACTGGCGAAGAAAAGAAAGGTATCACTTTTTAATAGTGTGAAATATCTACGTGTATTTACGCTTTACCCTTTTCCGTAAATGTGAGTAATACTAAGTACTTTAAGGGGGGGGGGGGGGGGGGGGCTACACCCCCAAAATCAAAATTCGGCTCAAAATCATGGAATTTGAATTGTAGGCATTTTTAGCTTCCTCAGCCTCTCCTACAACTATTTCATGGCATAAGAACCCCCAAAAACGGAATTTTGTCCCGGACCGGGGATGTTTGTAACCCCCATTTCCTCATAAAGTCAGTATTTTATTTTTTCTTTGGCGGCCGTTTTCTCAAAATGCGACTTTCCTCTATACTTTTTTTGAAAAACTCCACCATTTTTCATCCAATCTTCATGAAATTTTCCAGTCTTGATTTTTGAACTTGGTATAGATTTTTGTTGGTGGTGTCTGGAGTGTGGATTTTCACGGATTTTTCGCAAACTTGAATGCTACCTCAGGAAAAAATTCATTAAAAATTTTCTAAGTCGATTAGGAAAAAAACAACAGACAAATTTTTAGATCTAATGTTTGTAAATACGCATGCAAAAAAAAACAACAATCAATTTCCATGAACGATAAGTGCGGTATTCATTACGTAAGACATGTCAATAAAATCCAATATGGCGGCGTATCCATGGAAACGAAAATTTATTCAATCATATTTGATTGCGTATTTTTAGACTGCCTACTGTGCTTGTTATATGTGTGACATTTGATAAAATTCGGTCCAGTAATAAGCGAGATAGCTTCCAGGTATAGCCCCCCCCCCCCCCATATATATATATATATATATATATATATATATATATATATATATATATATATATATATCTATATATATATATATATATATATATATATATATATATATATATATATATATATATATATATATATATCTATATATATATATATATAATACATTATATATATCTATATATATATATATATATATATATATATATATATATATCTATATATATATATATATATATACATCTATATATATATATATATATATATATATATATATCTATATACATATATATATATATACACACATATATATATATATATATATAGATAGATAGATAGATAGATAGATAGATAGATATATATATAGATAGATAGATAAATAGATAGATAGATATGGGGATAGCTGAAGGGAGTGGGGTAGGGGGGGGGGCCGGGGGAGCGAGCGTGAGAGATAGACATTGACAAAGAGAGAACGAAAGATACAGGGAAAGAAGAGATACTATAAGCACAGACAAAGATAACGTGGGGAAAAGAGAAGACAAACAAACTAAAAACAAAACAAAACAAAACAAGAAAGCCAACCAAATTAAAAGTAATTACACTCCCAGAAAACAACAAATGCGCGTGAAAGAAGCTGAGCTGTCCCAAATTGCATGCCACAAAATCTTCCCCTCAGCTCAGTCCGTCCTTTGAGACCCATCCTTTGAGGCTCGTCTTGTTCCTAATCCGTAAACCCCGCCTGATCTGGCTGGTGTGAACACACCGTAAAACACAGCCCCGGGGCACGACTCACGCACATTAAGGATTTCTTCTCTATATCACTTCCGGGAAAGTAGCTGGGTTCTTAAAGTTTAAGTGGGCGGTTTGCGGGCGGTCTGGT
>NW_004797356.1:652785-654979 GCF_000002075.1 Aplysia californica | reverse complement strand
CACATGATGGATTAGTTTGATTTCTTTTTAAATTGAAGTTTATATCATTTTGTTTAAAGAAAAAATCCCAATAATATAATTTGGTCTTGGTCACGCAAAAAAAGAAGGTAGGTTTGACTCCTCATCAGAGAAATCGAGCTATCGGCATGCACTGTGTTTCTTAAGTGGCCAGGATATTCAACGTCAGCGTCAACGCTATCAGAAAAAAAAGCTGATGCAAATGTTTGTCTTGGGTGACTATGTTCCAAATAATAGGTTATAACGAGTTTTTGATAAACAAAGACATAAACTTCATTAAAAACAAAAATAGAAACATTTCGCTTCGTGGTCGAGAAAAAAATGCCATTTTAAAAATTTGTTTATGTCCGTGCTATGAATATTAATACAGCACCAAAATTATATTTTTATAACAAGACCTACCTTTTAAGCTACTTAATATTACTCACTGGAAGGAAAAGGATAAAGGCTCAAATGAGTAGGCCTACATACGCAAAAAAGTGATACTTATTATCGTTAATATAATATCATATTTGGGGAGCTATGAACACTTCCGTAAAAGGAATCTCGTAATATTTAAACTTGAATCAAATTTTCAAAAACTTTATAAAAGCAGGCAAGTAACCTTACCTCTCCGCCATACTAACTGACTCTTTACACTGATTCCTTTTCTTTTGTTTATCATACATTTTAAAAAGTCTGTTTCAGGTGAGTGCATGTGATCAAGGAAAAATCGCTTCGTCTTGCTTAGAGGCGGCGATGAAGGAGTGCGACGCGCATACTGCTGAATTCTACCATACTTTTCTGCAGAGCACAGTGGAACAAGTGTGCAAAGAGACGATTGTTTTTGGCTAGATTTGAGAGCATGCCTTGAAATTGAAGGATCTGAGCTACTACACTGTAAAGGGGACTAACAAGAAAGCTTGGCATAATGAACTTACCCAGTTGAAATCATTGAGGACGTGCATTCTGGTCATTCGAACGCTTGAAGACGCCCTGTTTTGGAGAACTAAAAGAAGAACTTAGTTATATTCATATTGATTAGATTTTTTTTCAGTTCAGTTTTCTTTACCTGAGACTTAAATATTCAAATCCGTGTTGTTAGCTTGTGTAAATAGGTTTGAATTGTGCCATAATTTGGCGTCCTCTACACCTTTCAAATTTTTTAAAGTATCTTTTCAGGGCCCAACACCAGTTTTTGTAGTTTAAACTTTTACTAAGCGCTAAATGTTTTTATTTAAAAAATCAATTAGAGTTTTGATCCGCAAGAGGAGATTCGTTTTGACTTTGTGCGATTTCAATCAGCTTAGTTTGGGGTATTTTTGAGAATAAAAAAGTATACATAATAATTGCTGACAAATATTATAATGTTCAATGATTACTCGCCCGAAGTAATCACTACTGTTCATTCTTTTCTTTACTCACGCCTTTTCGTCATAATCTGCCTCTACTTTGTAAAGTCGTGCCTTACATTGAATAACATGACTTCAAGAGTTTCCTTCGATATTTGCAGGATACAAAACAATTTTTCGCTATAGAAATAGTATGGTGTATGTTGAGAACCAACGCAAAATAGGAAAAAGACTGGAAAATAATCAAGCTGTTTGTTGTACCCCGCAGTTTGTTTTGCTCTATTTGTGACTGATGAATTGAACGGAAACATAAAATATCATATGTGTATTAAAAGCCATAACATTCAGAATAACATCTAGAAAATGAAAGAACAATTATTTAAGGAATAAACGAACCAATTCGAAACTCGAAAAATCATATTTTTTGTTTCTTTACTTGAACACAAAAGAGTGTTCGTCCATATAAATGGCGTTTGTGGTGTAGCGGATAGGCGCTTCGCTGTCTCTCGAAGAAGACCACCTTTCGATTACCGAGTGGGGAACATATTTCGTGGAGTATCTCGGTTTTTCTATTGGGATGTTGAATCTTTCTCAGCCAAGGCTCGCCCTGAACAGGCAAACTGAACACAGGAGAGTGTTCGTCCAGATAACTGGAGTCTGTGCTGTTGCGGTTAGGCGCTTTACTTTCGAACGGAAGAGACCAGCTGTTGATTCCAGAGTAGATTCCAAAGGGGAATCTCTGTCTTTCTGCTGAATTGGCCGTGACTGGCAGGGTCGAACTCCTCCTCCTAAATGCTGTAAACGTTTTCAATGCGGGCGTAAAAATATCTACACTAAACAAGTCG
>NW_004797356.1:625151-650671 GCF_000002075.1 Aplysia californica | reverse complement strand
AAAAAACCAAAAAAAACCCCAGCAACAACAACAGACCGATGTAAAAACGGAACAAAGTCATTTTGTTTTTGTTGTTTTCATTATTTTGGACTCCACGATGACACACAACATAATCACCAGACTCTTATTCTATTCCTCAACTGAAACCGCCAGGAAAAGGCTAAAAAATTTTGGAAAACACACTCATTACCTGATTTGCAAAGTCGATGTCTGTTTAAATATGACTATACTCATATTCATGGACTTGTTCAGGTATTTAGTACCCAAAATCTAGCGTCAAGTATCTTTTTTTAAAAATAGAATGATCGTAATATTTGAGAAAGCTTCACGTTACCGTCGACATTTTAGATTGGCCTGGGCTGCTTCGACACTACTCCTTAAGGCCGGCAGGGTTGTGTGGGATGTTGCTTCTCAGCAGAAAGACGGATAGAATACGCAATGAAATATTTTCCTTCCAAGGCAATCAATATTATTATTGTTAGTCTAATAGGTGTAATACTAGGAGCCAAAGAAGCATGTCATCCCACACATTGAAGATTTGGCTGATTTCCAGCCTGTCTTAGCACTTCACCGGCTAGTTAACTGACTAATTAACTGACATCAGAATAATTGACTGAAAAGCAGAATTGGCGAAGAAAATACAATCTTTATGGAGTACATTCTCAGAAAATCAGTCATAACGGTGTTCTATAAGTGTAAGAAATCATGGGAATTTTGATTGCTGTCACAAGCATACAGTTTCCAAACCTCTTGCGGTACCAGCCACAGTGTGAGTACCAGCATCCGTGCTCTGTCGAACCGGTTAACACAAAGTGAGTTTTGTAAGCATGGCAATCACAGCTCGTTTCATTGTTGTTGTGGGCCGAATAATTTCATGTGGTTTTCTGCACAACTACGCTGTATTCAAACCTTATTGTTTTCAGAAAACCTGAAGGTACATAATTTTCTTTGTAATCCAACTTTTTAAATGTTCTTATGTGGTCGGTCGTTACACATTTAATATTTGTTATAATCTTTTAGATTTTGTACTTCGATATTTGTAAAAACGAACACATTGTTGTTTTTTAGCCCAGGTGCCTGCATTTATAGGTCTTCTGTTGTTGAAATCTCTTTTCAAATCTATATGTTTTCTGAAAACCTGAAAGTATATTTATTTCTTTATCTTCCTACTGTTTTGAGCGATAATTGATGTTAGTCATTACATCTTTTAGTGTTTGTTCATGCCTAGTTGTCCGGGCCAACACATTATTGTGTTTTAGTCCATATGATAGCATTTCAAAGGGTTCTCTACACAGTTACGCTGTATCCAAACTTAATTGCTTGAAGAAATCTTGAAAGTATCTTTATTTCGTTGTCTTTCAACTTTTTTGAGTTAAGTGGTCGATCGTCCAATAATAAATATTGGTTATAATCTTTTAGTTTTTATACTTGCTTGGTTGTAAAAATTAAGACATTGTTGTGTTTTAGCCGAGGTGCCTGCATTTATAGTTTTTTCTGCTGTTGGGATCTCTTTTCAAAGCTAAACGTATTCTGAAAACCTGGAAGTATCTTTATTTCTTCATCCTCCTACTCTTTTGAGTGATTTGTGCGGTCGGTTGTTACACTTTTGGTAATGGTTATATATTTTTTGTTTTTCTGCATGCCTGGCTGTCAGAGCTAACACATTATTGTGTTTTATTACAGGTGCTTGCATTTCATAGGCTTTTATTCTGAAGTGCAAAACTCTATTCAACCCTCAATGTGCTATGAAAACCTTGACGTATCTTTCATTCTTTGTCCTCCTACTGTTTTGAGTGATTTGTGCGATCGGTCGTTACACTTTTAGTACTGATATTAACCTTTTAGTTTCTGTGCATGGTTCGTATTAAGAACCAACACACCATTGTGTTTTAGCTCAAGTATTAACAATTTATAGTTTTCTCTGCAAGGCCGGCGAAACTTTATCCATACCTTACTGTTTCCAGAAATACTTGAAGTATATTTATTTTTTATCCACCTACTGTTTTAAGTGATTTGTGCGTTTGGTCGTTACACTTTCAGTGTTGGTTGTAATCTTGTAGTTTTTGTGCATTCATATTTGTCATAACCAACACATTATTTTATTTTAGCTCAGGTTCTTGCATTTTATAGGTCTCTCCACACAGCTATACTCTTTCGAAACCTTGATGTTGAAAAAAAAAGGCCTGGAAATATCTTTTTTTTTCTTCTTATCCTACTGTTTTGAGTGACTTTTGCGGTTGGTTATAACGCTTATAGTATTAGTTACAATCTTTTAATATTCGTGCATGCCTGGTTGAAAGAATCAACACATTTTTGTTTCTTTATGTCTTTGTCCTCCAACTGGTTTGAGTGGCTTGTGCGGTTGGTCGTTAGATTTTTTATATTAGTTATAATCTTTTAGTTCTTGTGCATACCGGGTTGTAAGAATCAACTCATAATAATTTTTTTACCACAGGAGCTAGCATGTCAATGTTTTTCTGAAGTGCAAAACTCTATTCAAACCGAAACGTGTTCTGAAAGCATGGAAGTGGAAGTATCTTTACTTCATTGTCCTAATATTGTTTTGAGTGACTTATGGTTTGTCGTTTCACTTTTAGTATTGGTTATAATCTTTGAATTTGTGTGCATGCCTAGAAGTAAGAACCAACACATTATTTTGTTTTTGGCCAGGTGCTAATATGATTTTCTGCTGTACAAAACTCTATACAAAGCTAAATGTGTTCTGAAAACCGGGAAGTACTTTTATTTCTTTGTCCTCCTACTGTTTTGAGTGACTTGTGCAGTCGATCGTCACACTTTTAGCATTGTTATCATCTTTTAGTTATTGTGCACCCCTAGTTGTAAGGGGAGGGGGTGCTCCTCTCTGGAAGTCTCGATTTGCCTGAAAAGTTTGGATTTTAAGTTGAAGGCATTTTTAGCGTCTTAAGCTTCTCTTACAACTATTTCATTGCACAAGAACACCTTAAATCCGTATTTCTTCCCATACCGGGATGTTTGTCACCGCCATTTCCTCATAAAGTCAATCTTTTATTTTTCGTCACTGCCCGTTTTCTCGAAACGTGGTTTTTCTATACATTAAAAAAAAAATAACTCCAACATTTTTTTTTCAATGTTCATGAAATTTTCACAGAATGAAGAAAATAATATGTAGAACTAAAGGTTTGTGTGACTAATTTGTGATACATAGAATACTTTTTTTGTTGGTGGTGTTTGGAGTGTGGATTTTCACGGATTTTTTGCAAACATGAATACTACAGCAGGAACAATTCATAAAATATTTTCTATTACATTAAGGAAAAATTCAGCACAGGCATTAGTAGATCTATTGTTTGCTAAGATGTGTGCAAAAAATTCTTTCCCTTGAAAAATGAATGCGGTATTAATTACGTAAGACACGTCAACAAAATCCGATATGGCCACCTGATCTATGAAAACGAATCCTTTTTCCTCAGATTTGTTTGCGGATTTTAGTACTCCTTGCTATGCTTGTTAAGAGTGTGACATTTTTTAACATTTGATTTACTAATAAGCGAGATAGCCTTCAGCTGTAGCACCCCCCCCCCCCCATTATAAGCCAACGTCTTCATTGGGTTTTAGCTCAAGCGCTATCTTTTTAAAGGTTTCCCTGTTCGGATAGATTCTAATGACACCTTCATGTTTTCGTGAAATCTGAAAGTATATTAAAATTGTATTTCTTTGTCCCACTATTGTTTTGAGTGACTTGAGCGGACGATTGTTTCAATTGTAGTATTGGTTAAAGTCTCTCTCTCTCTCTCTCTCTCTCTCTCTCTCTCTCTCTCTCTCTCTCTCTGTCTGTCTCTCTGTCTTGCTATTTCTTTATGTCTCTCATTCTTTTCTTCATTCATATTCAGTGATATGCGTGTAGTAGCGTGTGTCCTCTCGTACAATTACCAATGGCTCTTGATTTTTTTGTTGCGCGAATCATTATTTTTTAAAGTATAATTTGAATTTAAAAATTCCATATAATAAAAAAGCAATATCGTTCACACGTCCGTCAATCCATATAACCCACTTGCCTCCCGTCTCCCTTTCTTACACAGTTATACTCACCACAGTTATAAGGGCGTGTTTGAGGAACTAATGGCAAGGTCAACATAATAATAATATACGAACGCTAGGAAAGAAACAAAAGGGATTTTATTTACTTAGTATAACAAAAACAGAAGTGATAAGAGGGCAGATTGAGACGGACGTCATATTTGAGGGTTGGGGAGAGGGGGGGCGAGGGGGGTGGGGGTGGTTCGTTTTATATTTCTTGTTCCGCTCGACAGCCTCCATAACTTCCAGACGTCAACTGATGCAAATACGGTACATGTTTTTAGATACGTTAGAGAGGGTCTTGTCTTCTCCTAGCAGATGGATCACCGTTTGTGAATGTTCACGGCTCAACATTTAAGGCAGACGTCTTCTAAAGTCGCAAACAGGACTGAGCAGATTAAAACAGCAACACTCGGTTGTCAACAGATTAAACGGAAGGATGTGTACTTTTGCCAAGGCCTGCATACAATTGCTGAATAGTATACAGTGATACTGGATCTCGAGACAAGGAAATGGAAAACGTTTTATCTGCAGTAAAAAAAATTAGAAGATAAATTATGTCACGTTCTCTGTGCGAAACGATAGATTTTCAAATCCGTATGACAATACTGGTCGATTCCTCGCTGAGAGAGCAAGAATGAAACCATTACGATGATAACCACAGAGAAACCATTGCATCTCTGCAATAAAATGTATTATCTTTAAATAGTCAAAGGATACGACTCCTCAACATGAGAGTCAAGGTTACACTGTTTCTGTGCCTGGTGACAGGTCAGGTGACACACATCGTTTCGGCAACCACCGATGATTTTCTCAGACTCCACCATAAACTTACCAGCAATTACAGGTAAAGGTTTTTCTTTATTTCCCTATTGCTTAAAGGACAAAACATAATGTACCTTGTGGCAGGTACTCAGGGGGCGTTTGCTCCTTATTTCCTATATGTGTGTCGTTCTTATCTCTCCTCTTTTTTATATTTGTTTCTCTCTTGTCACACTTCAGATCACCTTAAATGATATGCTCAGATTTTGTTGCAAGAACCATAATATTATTATTCTTTGCCACATCGACAGGCCGAAGGGCTAGAACGCAGATTGCCGCTGGATCGGAAAAGTAAAGTAAAGTAACGGGGCTCTCATGGCCTGCAGGTTAAGGAGTTGGCCTCTCATTCAAAGGTCCCAGGTTCGAATCCGAGTAGCGACCAAAAAATGTAATTCTCTAAAATTGTCTCCTTTCACATTCTTTCCTGCTCTCTAGCAATGTTCTGTCGTCTGCTTTCGTCTCCACTTTCTGTCCCCACCCCCTCACCTCCTTTGCCCCTCCTCTGGGATCCTTACTCTTTCTGCGGCCTTTCTACTGCTACTCCTTGGCTCCTTCTTACTGCTGTCTTTCAGCCACACCCCTGATCTTCTGTTAGGAAAGATCTACACCTAGCTTTCTCGGACGAGGGCGAAAAATCTCGGAGGGTTCGTGTGCAAGTTGCGCACGATAAAGATCTCAAGGTGGTCTAAAATCTATAAGACTAAGCTTCGGCCGCCACCCGGGCAAAATTCAAAATTTCCTGCCAACTGAAAAAGTTAAATGTGTCCCGCGCGCTCATATGACCTTATGCAGTTGCGAGCGCTTTAAAACACTTACCAAAAAAAGTAAAGTAAGTAAAATTGCAAGTACCATAAAACGCACTCCTAACACAAAAAAGCGTTTGTCATACCTGCGTCTGGGGTGTAGCGGTTAGGCTCCTTGCCGTGGAACACAGATCTCTTGAGTTCTATTCGTGTATGGAGAAAAGTTTGATCGAGTATCCCCGTCTTTCTGCTTGGACGTTGAATCCTTTTCAGCCCCGTTTTGCCCTGACAAGCAAGATCCAGGCAGCCAAAATTACTAAAACTGTGTCGATGAGGTATTAAAACACCTATGTCAAAATTAGATTTGTTTTACCATGCTCAAACAACGTACGTTTCAATGACTACGTGCGATTCATTCATATAAGGGGACTGTCAACCACTGTTTGAGCAGTGGTATAGGTTATGATTTTTTCGTGTTTGCACGAAAACACGTTTAGTTCAACAGCCACGAGGAAGAGGAGAAGAGGTTTATTGTGTAAAGTATCGCCGTCTTCTGCAGGGATGTTGTTTCCCAATTATGCATGGCAGGCCCTGAAAGATAATATTAAAACAGAAAACCCACCAAAATATTCCCCTAAGCTGCGTAGAAAAAAGGGGGGGGGGCGGGTTAGAAAGTACCAGTCAATTTGAGAATGGATTCCGTGTTTTGGATGGCACTGAAGCCTAATTATCGCCAAAAGATTACGATAATGATGGAGATGTAGTGTAGGGGTCGCGATGACTATAATCACCACACCATGTTCATCTTTACACACTTTTCCCATTCTGCCTTTAGTACCCACATGCGTCCTGTACTGAACCAGTCTGAGAGTTTGCCCGTTCGTGTGTCTACTCGTCTGTTGTCTGTGACGGGAGTGGACGAGCCTCGGCAACTGGCCACCATCGTATGTGCCGTCCGATACAGCTGGTGAGTAATTACTAAAAAAAATTAAACACTGTATGTCGTCATCGACACAGTTTATAAATTTAAAAAACCTGTTAAGTATGCCCATTTGAATCCTACGACAACGTCTGAAGACGTACCGTCTTGAGGTGATGGAAAATGAAGCAAACCTTCACAATTCAATCAGACTTTTCAACTCAGTTTACTTTATCTAAAACCTATGAAGGCAGTTTACGGTATACGTGCTACAAAATCTGTATATTCGTGGTTTTGACCTGTGTATGGTGTTTCATATTATGTGCTACATAACAAAATTACTTTTGATCTGCAGCTCATTGAAGCTAGTTCAAGGCGAGTAGTTTTTACCTTACGTCACGTTTACCTATTAATTGTGGAGACCCTGGGTTTTGAGGCATATACAAGCTTTTATAAGTTAAGAGCGGCACCTACTTTGACCGCAATTATAGCTGGTTTAAAGCACCTAAACATTAACCCCATTTTACTAACCTAACCAGTTTTGTTTTTCTTCCAACAGCAAGTGTGACTAGTGGGCACATTGACTGTCCTTTTGTAAATGTGTTCTACGTCTGATTACGAGTGACTATGTATTTGAAAGAATTATTGTATGTTGAATTGGCAAGTATGCATGTCACATTGATTTAAATCTTCTTTTATTGTGAAGCACTTAGAGCCACAAGGGAGTGGGTGCAATAGAAGTGTTCTTTATTAAAGCTATCATTATTATTATTATTATTATTATTATTATTATTATTATTATTATTATTATTATTATTATTATTATTATTATTATTATTATTATCATTATTATTATTATTATTATTATTATTATTATTATTATTATTATTTTTATCATTATCATAAGTGGCTGTTTTAAACTTTAAAAAAATCTAAAGTAGTGTTAGTGTTTTTCAGATTTGTTTTCCCTTCTTTCATTACCATTTCGAAAATGACCTGTTATTTCGAGTTCCCTCAACTTTAAAAAAAATCATGTCCATTTTTTCAGGTCTGTCAGACCCATACCCTAACATTGTTGCACTGCTACAGGTGTGACCCGTTCTTAACCTGGGATCCAGTGGACTATGGTGGTATTGACGTCATGTTCCTGGGCCAGGACGATATTTGGACACCAGACATGTACCAGCTCCACTCCCCTGACGGACGAGGAGTGCTCAAAGAGCTACCCACACATCATATGATTCTGCCTTCAGGTCAGGTGACCTTCAGATCTGCAGGTTCCTTCACGACATTTTGCAACCTGGATATGACCTACTTTCCTTATGATCGACAGAACTGTTTGTTCAAGTTCGGGGTGTTGGATGCCATGCTGAAGAACGTTGAGCTCGTTCCAGATGGCGTTGAGGTGTCTCAGGAATTCGTAGACCACTCAGAATGGGACATAGAAGACTTGCATCTTGCTCAGGCCGCTTATGGACGAAATGACGAACAATTTAGCGTTGTAGAAGTTTTTGTAACTCTTAGACGACGTCCGAGGTTTCTCGAGGTGAGCATGATCGTGCCCGTGTCTCTGGTCAGTTTCCTGAGCCTACCAAGTTTCCTGGTTTCAGTGGAGAGTGGGGAGAGGCTGAGTTACTCCCTCACTGTCCTTCTTTCATTAGCTGTCTACGTGAGCAGCACAAGCAGTATAATGCCCCACTCGTCCCTCAAACTGCCACTCTTGTTGCTCTATTGGCTTATGCTCTTTCTACTCAGCTCTCTCTGTGTACTTGTCAACGTCATATTGACATATATTCGCCGAGCTGGCAAAGTGAGAGTAGTTCAAGGCTCAAAAGTTATAACACTCTGTGGTTTCCATTTCCGTATGAGAAAAAACACAAGACAGAATTATAATGAGGAACATCTCCCGCATATGTACACAGATTTAAAGAAGATCAGTAAAGACAATTCTCAAAGTCAACCACTAGCTTCGAAAGAAGTGTACACAACTGAAGGAGAAATGCACAGTCATTTATCATTTAAGGAGGACAGAAATGCTTCCGGTGACGCCATTGAAAATTACGAAAACCTTCGAGAGAAGAAAAACAAAGCAGTTGCCGGCAAGGAAAAAGAAGATGGTGACCATTCAGACCAAGACCCCGATTTAGAAGAACTGGGATTAAAACTGGACAAGTTAGCACTTTCAATTTTTACTCTTGCTTTCGTTATCATAACGAGTGTCACTTTCTTTCTTTTCTATTTCAAAGGATCTTAAAGGTATGCAAATTGTTTACAGCTGTACCGGCTTTATGCGTTTAATACATTACACACATTTGTTTTTGTAATTTTCATAGACATGTATCATACCAAAGAGTATACATAACAAGAGGGTCCACTCCTCTCTTTGAGCCAATAAAAAAAGTGTCCTCAAAATTCGGTGGCGCCCTCTTCGCAAATGCGCACCCTTTGCGAACAGAGTTACCCGACTTGTGTTAAAAAAATCAAAGTGAAACTAACAAGTTTTTTAATAAATAAGAATTCAAATTTCGGAAGAACGCTTTTTTAAGATGGTTACGCTGGAGGAAGGGGCGACTGTTTTCTTCGTTTAATTTGACTTTAGAATGAGAGGCGAGAGGTCATTAAGAAAAATTTTAAACCCTAAAACTCCGCACTGAACGAATCGGAAAAGCTGGTGAACAGCAGTCGATCTGCGCACGCAAGGACGTGCTATTCCTATTTTTCTTCTGGAGAAGCGAAAGAGAGCTTCAAAACAGACTGCAGCGCCATCTGAAGCAAAGAGCGGACTTCCGACGGACACGTTTTTGGCTGAGTGGACCATCTTGTTATGTACTATCTTTCATCATACTATCCAAAAGTAACTATTATGACTATACAGGGTGATTATAAAAGGAGACACGAAAATCATCACGTGATATTTCAAAAAAACGAAACAAAATAGAAAACTCTAGCTTGGACACGTCATGTGTTGTACATATCTTCAAGTTTTCTAGTTCATGTTTTACAAGTTCTCAATGTGGCCACCATCAGCAGCACGGACAACACCTAACCGATAATATGACAATTCCTCCCAAATGCACCTCAGAATATCTCAGGCAACCGTGTTGATTATAGTTGTTATTCAATTTTTCACGAAAACGATATTTGCTGAAAGTGGTGGAACATAAATTTGGTCTTTTACCATATTTTACACATACAACAAGTATAAAAAGAAGTCTTTAAACCTGCAATCAAATTTTAGAAAAAAAGGCGCCGTTGCCATGGAGACGGCGACCATATTGGATTTTGTCGACATATCTTATGCAGCGAATACCTCACTTATTTTTCATAGAATTAGATTGTTATTTGGCTGGCTTGTAGGGCAAACAATAGCTCTGTAAATTCGATTGAATTTTTGGTAAAAGATTTACAAAATTTAAATGAATGTTTTTCTTGAGGTTGACCATGCATAGCCTTGAAGAATGTATAGACCCATTAGGAATCATTGGGAGATAAAACTTCTCTTTTTGGGAAGTTAGACAAGTGAACGTATATAGATGCCAAGACAAGGTTGTAGCTTGCTCTGGATTATCATCTCTTTATGTTTTGTGTCTTCTCTCGTCCTTGTTTTTGTTGTTAATATTTTTACCCTTGGAAGAGTTTCCCGCCTTCAAAATAATTTATGTTGATGATCAATGAGATTAACTTGAGCATAAATTTAATTACAATACCTTTAGTCCAAAGTTTGTTAATATTGTAATATAAAATGTTTTGCAGAACACGTTCTCAAATTAAGGAATCTGCAAAGCTTGTAGACTGTTAGGGTTCGCAATCCTACCTCTGAATATCTTAAAAGTTTTTGCTTGTTTCTTATCATATGTTACTATTGATTCTCATGTCAACATGAAATACAAATTTACTCTTTACAGGATTTAACATACTTTTGGTCTTTTTAGAATGAAGGAGTGCTATAACACTCATTAACCCAATCATTTTTTACTTACACGCACCACAACAACAGGGATTCAGGGCTGTTATCGTAAGAAAGATATACTTTTCATTCGTTTGCAAAACTTTGACACATACTTCTTTAGTGTCTGCCTAGTACTGTATCACGTGCCATGAAGTCGGAACAGTACCAGTCATTGAACTAACTCGAGTTAAAAGTAAACTTTGCTCCTTTATCCACATCAGGGATTTCCACTCTCCATGGGTTCACGTTTTGGTCGTCGTGATGTCCTGTATGAAAAAAGTAGCTGGGCCCCCTTTCGATTAAAGGAATGATCGGTGCATTAACATCAACTTGAAATCTTTGGCCTATTATATTTACACTCCACTGGAATGGAGCAATAAATCTTGACAGAAAAGTGACACATGTCATGTGTTTCCAAGTTGCCAAATATATTTAAAACAAACCTGACCGATTTTAAAAAATTAGAGAGACAGAATCTTGTTGATTGTTCCCAGTAGCAAGAAAAAGAATTTGACAAAGGAGTCCAGAAAAAGCGATGATGGGCACCAAACGAAAGGATCACCGTCGAATTTAGCGCCAAGTAAAAAAGGAAAACATGAGGCTTGATCTATACGGGTTGCACACTTAAAATAGCGCTCAGTACTGCGCGACAATGTGCGATAGTATCGAACTGAAGTACGACTTGAAATAAACAAACCTGGCGGATTTTCTAAAATTACAGAGACAGAAGCGTCAGCCTACAAAAGCGATCAGCGAAAAAAAGAAATTTAGCTTTTTGCAGCAAAACTGTCTCAAAACCGAAAAAACGAAGGACGTCATGATCTGGAGAATATTTTAGAGAATCTTTTGTCGAAAACCGCATGTCGATCGATGCAGCCATATTTAAAGCCTTTTGAATAACAAAATTCGGCCTCCACAAATAGATAATACTAGCTGGGCCCCCTTTCGATGAAAGGAATGATCAGCGGTGCCTATACGTTCTTATACTAACCGTTCTCTGACCGTCTAGGCCAGTGCTTTAATATCAACTAAAAGTCATTGGCCTACTATATTTACACTCTAATGGAATGGGGCAATAAATCTTGAGAGATGCAAAAATTATAAGGTCTAGATCTATACTCTCAAAACAAAACGCGCCTCGCGAAATATCACTTCCGGATTTTCTAAAATTACAGAGACAGAATGTTCGACCTACAAAAAGCGATCGGCGAAATAAAGAATTTTAGCTTTTTGCAGCAAAACTGAAAAAACCAAGGGCGCCATGCTCTGGATAATATTTTAAAGAATTTTTTGGCGAAAACCGCATGTCAATCGATGCAGCCATTAAAAAGCCTTTTGAATAGCAAAATTCGGCCACCACAAATAGATAATAGACTAGCTGGGCTCCCTTTCGATGAAAGGAATTTTTAAAATTGAGTCATTGAGGAACACACTTAAGATAGTGCTCAGTATTGCGCGACAATGCGCGATAGTATAGTATTGAACGGAAGCACGACTACCGGATTTTCTAAATCCGAAGACAGAAGCGTCGACCTACAAAAGCGATTGGCGAAATAAAGAAATTTAGCTTTTAGAAGCAAAACTGACTCAAAACTGAAAAAACCAAGGGTGTCATGCTCTGGAGAATATTTTAAAGAATTTTTTGGCGAAAACTGCATGTCGATCGATGTAGCCATTAAAAAGCCTTTTGAATTTTGAATAGCAAAATTCGGCCACCACAAATAGCTAATACTAATAGAAATGCTGGTTACAAGGCGTCTAAATTAGCATCTGCCTTGTCTCTGTGCACTTGCGTTATAATAACTCGTCCTTTTTCCAGTTGTTGCTGTACATTTCTAAACTTAAACGTTGAAGTATTGACAATTGGCCAGATAAATAAAGGTTGTTGGTTCGATTCCAATTGAGTACATGTCATGTTTTTCTCTTTATGATAAAGATTGAGTATCTTTTTCAAAAAGTTTATTGTGGATGGGCAGTTTAGTGATTCACAGCATTTGAAGATCTGCTGTTTTGGAGCACTCTGAAAAAGAAGCACAAATTCCTTTGTAAAATATGTGAACCATTATAATGGAAACCAGGCGCTCGTCAAAACAATGAAATTGAAGAAATCAGCATTTTTCTGCTCGTTTGGCAATTTTTATCGAACTTTTGTTTTTTGGTCGAACACCTTTTTATCAATTAAAGACGCATTTAAACGTGAATTTTACTGAAAAGCGTTGACTAAAAAGAAAAAAAAAGTAAATTTGCAGTTTCCAAAGATTCTCCAGCTTTGAAAGTCACCAAACGTTGGTAGCCATTTTCTTGCTAACTTTACCGCTGAAAACAGGAGACCCTCGTCCAATCGCAAAAATTTCAACTTCTATTCAAGATAGACGGGGGTTTTTCCCCCAAAGGCATGACACATTATGAACAAGCTTTAAGATGGTACCATTAGCTTCATATGCCCCAAATTGACAAGCGCCTGATTTCACTGTGTCGTGACACACAGAGATGTTTTTACATCTCATCGACACAATTTTGGTTTTTTTGAGGGCGGGCTCCCGACCTTGCCCGTCAGCGCCAACTTGGGCTGAGAGGGATACAAGATCCCAGGAGACAGACCGAGATATTGGATTACAGTTCTCCTCACTCGGGAATCGAACCCAAGTCTCACTCACGCAACAGCGAAGGGCCTCATCGGTACGCCACAGACGCCAGTACGATTTTCTTATTTCTACAGATTTCTCAACCCTGTCCTCTTTATCTGAAGCTTTAAAAAGCAGACAGAAATTGAACTTGGGTTTTAAAAGAGTTTTAAAGACTCTTCACCCATTATGCTAACTTGTCGGAGATGGACATTACAATTGCAAGTCTCACCTCTTCAATAGCCTGGCAATGCTGAAAGGGTTATGAAGACTATCCAAAATTGCATTTTTATGATGACAGTGTTCTGTTCGTGCCGGCACTTGGTCAAACATGGGATGACACACAAGAATAGTACATTCACAAGTGCTTCTTGAGAGAGGGGTATCGCTATCAACTATCGACTGTCAACATTCTCTTGTCGGGTTAGGATAAAATCTTGCAATTAATCCCACTTTTATACTGAGCAACGTTTTGTTTTGTTTCTTTTTTTAAACTTCAGAATCAGCCAAAATATGGCCTGCTTGTGCGTGCCTCTTTACTGGTAAGATTGGAATCAGAAAACCAATCTGTTTACAAGAACCTTGCAGCTATTGTTTTTTTAATAGAAACGTCACGAACAAGCAGAATTAGAGTGTCCACAAGGATACACAAGGAAAAATGTAATTAATAATTAACAAATCAAAGATGCTTTTCTCCAAACAACTGGATAATTCATAGACAAAAGCATACATGAAACTATAAATGAGCCGAGACCTCAGTGGAGCGTCATTATCACCCACACTTACAACACCCCACCCTTTACACCCTGAGAAAGGCTCGTTTTCTCCTTTCTTTAAAAATCTTGAAAATGTGCTTGAATTTGCGTAAAGTAGAACCAAAATAAAATTTGGAAGCCTGTGGTATGTTTATATTTATAGTAGCTAAAGTTATGTGGAACTTGTGGAAAAACTAGAATAATTAATTTTAAAAGATACAAGTTTCTTCATACTAAATGTACCTGTGTATAAAAATAATTCCATCGATTTTCATTTCACACCAAACACATTGAAATAATTCTATTCTTTCTTAAATAAGGGCAATCTTCAGGCCTCTCTACATCGAAGTTGAGTCGAATCAGACGTTACTAATTCTCAACATTAAGGGAAAATGAAGCCAAGAAAACAAGCTCAAATATATCGGTACCTTGGTCGGTACCTTGATGCCACCACGACTTATGAAAAACACGAGGTTCCCACAAATAACGCTAAATTAGAACATGCCTTGGTGGACACAGGTGATTACCAGCGTAGTCTTCCTTGGTGAACACAGGGGTGGACACCAGATCCTGCCATTGCTCATAGAATGCTCTGTTGAGGTATCGGAGGTAGATAATCTCTTCGTAACCATTTTGAGTCATTTCGGAGAGAATCAAGGGCAAAATTGACAAAGAAATTGAGGATGAACAGTTCGGCTTAAAGTCTGGAAGTGGAACCAGAGAAGGAACCTTTGGCATGAACATAATTGCATAGAAAAATATTCAAGTCCAAAAAAATCCCTCTTTGATTTCTATATTGATTACTCAAAGGCTTTCGACAGACCAACCTAATCAGGCTGATTGCGTGTTGGAGAAGATAGGTATTGATGGAAAAGATACCAGAATCATAGGAAATCTCTTCTGACAGAAGAAGGTAGCAATAAAAAGGAGTATTGAACTATCAAAATATTCTGAAAGATGATTGAAACACGGCTATGTCTTCTCTCCCTAACTTTTTAACATTTGTACAGAGTTTATTCTTTAAGAATCTCAAGACCTACAGGGAGTCACTATTGGAGGCTGCAACATCAATAACCTGAGATGCGCAGATAACTCAGCCTTGCTTGCAAAAACGAGGAAAATCTTTCTAAAATTGTGAAAGTAGTAAAGGAAAATATTAGCGAGGCAGGCTTTGACATGAACGCCAAAAAAAAATGATATCAAAATCTACTTTAAAAGCAACATACATAACCATAGATGAGAAGATAATCGAACTAGTACACAAATTCAAATATCAAAGGACAACAACCATAGACGATGGAAGAAGTAATAAAGAGATAAACATAAGAACAGAAATGAAAAAAAACCCAACTCAAACCCCAAGGCTCAGCCAAATGCTCAAATTATTTACACCCAAGCATTTATCTCTGCCTTTATGAAAGAAAGTGGTGTAATGCCACACCTTCCCCATTATTCCTATATATTGCTGAGACATATGGACTTAAACAAGAAAACAAGAAAATAAAATGGCTGCGATTGAGATGTGGTGCTACAGCAGAATGGCCAGAATCAGGTGGGAAGCAAAATAGACGGACAATGAGCTGTTTCAGATTCTCCACACGAGACGATCCCTGCTTATAATGAACTAAATGTAAAAAAATACAATAATTTGTTAAAACGACACCTCACCTTTGTAAAAGGGGTGAATGAAAGAAAAATGTCGAGCAGTAGAGCCAGGGGAAGACAAAGAGTAACCTTGATGGACAACATTAAAATATGGACTGGCCTTGGTTTAGCAGAATGTATAACCGTGAAGTATGGAGGGTCATTATACGTCAACTTCTGAATCTGAGTCAGAGATGACGTCTCAATGTTTTACATGTAACCAGATTGGTTGATAACGGTATCTACATTTATTTAGAAGGGAGGTAAATCAAACGAAGCCACAACATTATTAGAATCTATCTATGCAGTATTACTTTTATTATTATTATTATTATTATTATTATTATTATTACTATTATTATTATTATTAATATTGTCATTATATTTTTTTATTCCACTTATTTAATAGGGTGGGGCTGGGTTGGGAGATTTTTATTTTTTTTGGGGGGGGGGGAGGGGCGGTGGAGATAGAATATGAGTATGCTTCAAGAAAAGATGTTCTTCATTTATTTATTCATTAACTTATACTGTATTATAATTATACTACTACTACTACTACTACTACTACTACTACTACTACTACTACTACTACTACTACTACTACTACTACTACTACTACTACTACCCCCCTTGAACCCCCCTCCCCCCTCCCCCCTCCTACATCCCAACCACGCGCCCCACCTACCCCACTTTCTCGCGCAATAATGTACGAGTGGTCCTGTATTCTTCAATCTTCCCGCAATTTTTATTTTGTGAGCATACTAGATTTTCCTTTTCGAGCATAACTTGTGATGTCATTTTGCAAGGCAACTTTGATTCCCCGTGACTTCGTTTCTATCGGCTATTTTTGGGCCCTGGAACGAGCATAATATCGTTCAATGTTTACTCTCTGCCCTGACTGACTCCGAGCTGTGACCGTGTGTAATTTTGCAGTAGATCTAAACGGAAATCCCACGACGCCTTCGTGCTCTGTCATCATTTGTTATGCTCGAAAGAACCAATCAGAAAACGAGAAATTTTAGGGGTTGAGGAACGCGCATTTTTCCTATCGCTCCATTCAAAATGCATTGTGCGATACAAGACAACGAGAAGAATAACGGTGGATGAGACGAATTCAATTAAGTTTTCTTATGTCGTCATCAAATCTGAACTTGTTAAGTTCGAAAAAAGCTGTTATGCCCGAAAAAATGTTTCCCCCTATTTAATGAATTTTCAACTCAGTTATGATTAACATCGAACTGCGTTCCAATGGTCTAATTAGTGGTAGATCTAGATGTGACCACGGTTGCTTGGCTAGGTCCCAACGAGAGGGGAAAATTTGATGTGAAATTATGATAAGTTCCAAAATGATGAAAAGCATTTGTCCATTTTGTGTTATCATGGTTACGTTCGAAAGATATTTGATATTTTGCATAGACTCATAGTAAAAATAAGTGTCGTGAATAAAGTGGCTTTTTTTCATCATTAATATGTATTGTGGGTCAGATTGAATCGCCTGAAAGTTTTTTGCCAAATTTTTCAAAAAAGAAATTAAGATGAAAATGGAAAGTTTTTTTTCATTTCTTTCGGACATAACTATGATGACGCAAATGCAAACACAATTACATTGAGAATTTATTTTTTTGTGATCTTCACCATTTTATATGCTCTTCATGCTTAAGTTTGAAAATCAAAGCAATAAGAAAACTAATGAAATAATTCTGTTTGTTCAAATTCTAAAATATGTGTCATCATAATATGTCCGAAAGGCAGGCGCGGTTCGTCCATAGAGCACGGTCGTGCAGTGCCGCCCAAAATTGTTTATTGTTCTTTTACTTAAAGCACCCACAATAATAAAATAAAAGTCCCCGGAAACAAAGACTAGTCAAATATTATATCAAAACAAGGTCCTAGGTGGCTCTGTAACTGTCATGTCTGTGTCCACAGTGCCGTAAAACATCTAGATCTACATGTTGTACTATGCCACGCCAAAGCCTACGCCCTCTAACTAAACGTAATAGGAGATTCAACAGTGGTAACCTGACCTATAAATCGCTCTTTGGGATAACCCAAGTGATGACGACAGTCGTAGCGAGTTTGGCTGTACATTAATATTAATAAGAGGCACATCTCAAATGTGCTCCAGCCGAATCGTGCCGAAACATAGCCCACTGTAGGCAGTCTAAAAATAAACGCAATATGCTGTACACTATTCTCTGCCAAAATTATGTGAGCCCCGGAGCAATCTAGCAGAGTGCTCAAGTGAATTCTGATTGGTTCATTGTCTTGCCACTAGGCTATTTTAAGCGACTCTGTGACCGTGTACCTGAGGGAGGTGAACGTGACATACTCAAGTCACCGTCCTATGATATGTGTATTTGAATGGTTTAGTTGTGGAGTGGTGAAAGTTATTATTTGAGTGTTCAGTTCTAATGCAGGATGTATAGCTAACAAACAGATTTAGCTGTAGAAATCAAAGCAACAAGTGAAAGGAATGAAAATAAAGGACGAGCTCCTCCCTCACCAACCCAATGATCCTAAAACTATACACCATCCCATTTACTATGCCCTTGACTATCTTCAGCCTGTGATAGCTTAATCAATTGTGCACGCCCACTTTTTAGCCCCACGAGCGCCCCTGCCGAAAGGATTTGACTTCATGTTACGCACACAGCTTAGCATGCCATCAGCAGGTCTGTAAATACGTGTTTTGTACATGAATAACAAAATTCAAGTAATAATGAAATTTATATTAGAAACTTTATCATCAACCTTCTGTGCTACATTTTTTATACTCACTATTGGCAAAGGCTCAAATGAGCTCATAATTATTTTGCTTAGGGGCCATTGGTTTTGGGTAGAGCACGAATCCTTTCTGTATCAACTCTATTAAATTTTGGACACAATGATCTGTCTTGTTTACTTGTTTACTTGTGTGAAGGACCGACATCACTGCACAAGGGGCATCCCCATAAGCGCTGTGTCCCCTGAAGAAGCACATCTCGAAGTGTGTAGATGCTGATGGTTCCATGCAATGGTTGATTCCATAGCCTTCTGCACCTCCCACAAAGTCTTGAACCTCTGCAGGCCCGTCTCCTCCTGTTCCCTTTCTCGTTTTTCCCTGACGGAACGCACAATTTCAGGTTTGTCAGGGCACAGCTTCCCTTCAGCCCGCTCATTGCCCTTGACTTCAACATGGCCCGGGGTGAAGATCCACGTGATCTTTTCAGTGTTGTCTTCTTCAGGAGCTCTGTCCATTCAGCTCTAAGGTTTCCACTCTCAATATTCCTCAGAGTGCTCTGAGAGTATGTGACAAAGATCACATGTGCCTGTCGAGTTGTTGTGACCCATTTGAGAGCCTGAGTGATTGCCTCTATCTCGATTCTCATGCTAGATGTTGTCATATCGTATGCTCTCTGTTGTTCCTGCACCAATCTGCCTCTCACTCTTGCTGAGAAGCCCCATCCAGGTTTTTCCTCTCGTTTAACAGATCTATCCGTGTATACAACCACATCTCCGTGCCGTGAGTTTTCTTCAATCAGTTGTCGTATCTCAGCATCTGTCGCCCCCTGCGGCCACTCTCTACATTCTCTGTTCAGCGCAATCACTACCTTCCCAAAATTTCCCTGCTGTCTCTCATTCCTCTTTATTCATTCTTCGCCCCGCTTTATATCTTCCAGTGGGCAGACTTCCTTGATGGTGTTTTCAGCCTCAGCCACCCAAGAAGCTCCTCGTTTTAGGCGATTTCCCTTGAGTGCTCCAATGGCTTCGTGAAGTGGGTGTTGCTTATCAGCCGCCACCCTCATGTACGCCCTGAACTGAGCCACTTTGTGTCAGTTTTTTTCCTGACTGGCGTATCCCTGGTGCAGCCTAGTATGATGCGCATGGCTTCATTTTGAACTCGATCCAACTTGTCCAGTTGGGTTTTTGTCAAGGTCAATACTCCAAGCCCATAATCGATTACTGCCAAGACCAACTGCTGATACATAAGAAGCAGTAGCCTTTGTTCCATTCCTGAAGCTGCCATGACCTTCACTGCATTCAAGCCCTTCTTCGCCCTTTCCACAACACCATCTATGTGATCTTTGAAGGATAGACAGCGATCGAAAGCAACTCCCAGATACCGCATTTTCTGACATCTTTGAATATTCTGTCCATTTACCGTCAGCTCTGGGACATCTGTCTTTACTATTCGATTGTTTAAAGAGCACCACAGTGCTGAGGCCTTCTGAGGATTGATCACTGTAGTCGATTCAGCACACAACTCCATGATTTTCTCAACCTCTTGCTGTAATTCATGTGTCATTTTCTGCCGATCCCGCCCTTGCCTGTAGGCCAAGATGTCATCTGCAAATGTTAGTATTCTCCCGGGCCCAACGCTCTTCGGCGTTGCAATACGAGCAGTGTAGACATTGAATAGTATGGGCGATAAGGGTGAGCCCTGTGGGCTTGAGATTCGTTGACCACATCGCAAAGCCACTTTTCTTTCTAGCATTGCCCCTGCAATCCACCCAACAATCCACGGATTCACGTCGCAGTCTAGCAGAGCACACATTAGCCTCTCATAATTTACATGATTGTAAGCATCTTCCAGATCTAATGCTATTGCCACGGTTATTTTATCCCAAATGTCACAGAGAAATGCCAACAAAGGGTCTGAATTGGGGGCAAAGTCGCTTTTCTTCAGCTGCTGTTTCATGGGGCTTCGCATACCTTAAGGATTCAAATCGGGGTTATTTATTTACTGGTGACTACTCTAATGTTGAAAGGATTTGGTGTTTCAAAAATTGTCTAGTGGCATTGGCTCTGTGAGAAAATGCTTTGCTGTGCATGGAGATGTCTACTAACATGGCAGCATGACAAACATTAGAGTACGACATGACCTTTCATCCATTGCGCAAAGTAGCCCACTAAACGAAGCCATTCGGTGATTCTCACGAAAGCGTTTTGTTCACTCAACACCAGACCACCCAAACCCATTGTAGTTTCGTGGCCTCTGTTTCTCACTGACAGATGGTTGTGTCCAAAGTCTGACTGACACAGTCTATGCGCACAAAAAGGTTTCGTGCTGTACACGAAACCAATAGCTTCTAAACAAAAACAAATACTAATGAGCACATTATGTTAAGTCCAGGTTTTGCGTGGCATTTGTGACTGCTCTGTTTTCCAACCTGTTTAAAATATCACCTGAAGAGGCTGTTCATTTCAGATACGATAATAATCTCTTTTTATTTGATATTCAATACATGATGTTCTTTCTACCAATGTTGATGCACCTCAATACATAATATGCTAAACACTTACATTTCTTTGCTTTCACGTAATTTTGCCAAGCCTGATTTTTTTAAGGTTAATGTTCAGTGACTATGTCTCGGCCTCTTTTAAAATATTTGAAACATTAATGTGTCAGATGATTAACTCATTCGCTACGCCGAGCTGTGGGCAGCGGCGCGGCGAAAGAGTCTTCCGTACGCCAAGCTGTCCCCGACGGCCCGAAAACCGACCAATGATTCTAGATTTTATTTTATTCCAATCCACATATCCATGATAAAATAAAGGTTATATATATATATATATATATATATATATATATATATATATATATATATATATATATATATATATATATATATATATAACATTGACTTCCGGGTCGAGCGTTTCCACCGAAAATCGGAAGTTCAGGTTCAGTTTTGAATCGCGATTTCGAAGTTTAAGCGACTTTGTTTTATCGCAATTCCCAAATTATAGCCCAGACACCAGTCTTAGTACTTTTATACAACAGAATGTATCATTATTTTGCTCACTACAGAAATGTAGGACTCTTATTTAGAAAATGGATGCTTTTGGACTCAAATTGAAAGTGATCTGTTGTTGAGAAATCAATATTTTTCAGTGCATGATCTAGGTCTAGATATAAATTGTCAAAATATTTATTGTCTCCCTAAAATCACTACTTTTTGGTGAAATTACACAAAATGTACCCATCAAGACAAATATAGGTTTATTCCAAATGCAATTCTGAATAATTTCATATGTTTCGAGTGGGTTTTTTTCTGTTTGTGAATGCATTGTAAATAACTGCCAATTTTTCAATATTTTCCTGTTCTATATTCATCTATAGTTATTTTGACGTATCATTTGACTAGGTGCAAGTATATTTGTTTAGTTTCTCCAAAGATTATTAGTTTTATATTTCAAAATTTTATCCGCATCCAAACAAAATTGTGTTGCATAATCTCCTCTTACAGGAAGCAAAGTTGAAAAATACACAAATAATAAACATTACAGATGTGTTCTACGAACCGTACCGAAAATTTTGGTACATAATATGTTGATATTTATTTGAATTTGTGGCCCCAAAAACCTGTGAACTGCGCACTAATCACCATCTCATTTCGCCTTCCCGAAAAAAATTCGTCCACAAGCCGAAAATAATACGTAGCGAATGAGTTAAACGTTTATTTAGCTTTAAATTGGTGTCCTGTACGAATGGGTAGTGCAATGTTTTAACATGATGACTGAGTGATTACATTTTCAAGTTTCTTTTGGACGCCATTGTATAATGATGTTAAACGTCAATTAGAGGAACCACGGGAAAACGAGGCGTATTCTGTTTTACTTTCATTCCCCATAATGTGTTCATTCGCAAACGTATTCATTTCTTCTTCTCCAGATATACTCCGTACTTTAGAATTTTAGACATTTTTTGTATATATTATGTTAATCTTTTTCTTTTACTTTTCGTAATGAGGGTTTGTTGGTTGTTGTTGTTTTTTTTTCAGAGAGATTGGCGAGTCTGGTGATTTATAAAGAGAGCAATTGGCCCAATAATATACATTGACAGCAGCGTCCTTTCCTTTTTAAAAATCTCTAACAAAAACAACAGTAACAAAAATAACAGAACCAATAACAACCCAGAACAGAAAAATACCCCACTGCCCAAGCCCCCAATGTTCAAAATCTCAGTCATTAGCAGTATGGTAATGCCGTACATTCGGTTATGCAATTGAAATTCAGTGACGTTTTTCCTGATTGTTATCAATCCCTCTTATTTCTGTGTGTTTTGCACTAGCTGATGAGAACAACAGGATTATCGATTAGACGTATGCACTGGTCCGACGACTGTGGAGCATTGGCTAACTAAACATCACACTAATGGGTTGTTGTTTGTTTGAGGTTTTTTTTTAGTTTTTTTTTTGGGGGGGTGGGGAGGGAGGGGGGTGCTTTTTTATATTTGGGTTTGGGTTTTTTTCGGGGGGGGGGTTCCTTGCTTGGCAAAACAAATTGAAGGGAACATGTTATAATAGGAAATGCGTCGTTCAACAAACTGTCTCCTCATAATCACCAAGGACATTAAAGCAAGAGGAGCCATGCTGGAATCTATAGGCCCGGTTACAGGTAACGATAAATAGTACAAAAACTGGACTATCTAGCGATCATACGATAAATCGTCAGGTGTTACCACACAATTGTACAAATTTGGACGTTTGAACGATGACTTGGAGACTCGGTCGAGAAATCAAGCACTGCTTGATGTTTTTCGTGCGACCACGGTCAGATTTGGGGGAGACGCTGTGACGTAGATTCATTTTGAAATTTTCCGCCGAGCAGAATTAAACTCAGGGCAAGATTTTTTAAAAATAATTATCGTACGTAAAAACTGATTTCATATTCGGAAACAGCGTCTCAAAATAAGCAATGCTTTTCGCGCAGAACCTGATTTGGTGCGTTATTGTGTATATTTTAGCAATTTTATTATTTAGTGAAACGTCAATGGTGAAGTTCATCAAGGTCACTCGGTTTGATGAACGTCTGCAGTCAAGTCAATGCTTCTCTTTCTACACGCAACATGACATGGTACAGTATGGCCAACCTTTTCTAAAGACATTGTTCTGCTATATCAAAATATACAAGGGGGGGGGGGGGGGCTCTCGTGATCTAAAGGTAAAGTGTTGCCTTTCATTCATTAGGTCCAGAGCTCGAAACCTTCACCATGCTTCCCAGGCAAATCGTTGTCTTCGCAAAGAGACAAGATGGCTTTATGACGAGGATTCTCCTCGATCGAAAGAAAACTGGACGATAGATTCGAACGTGTAAACAAACAACACAGTTCGATAAAACGGACAGCAATCTCATACGACGAATCTGATACAATTTATCGTTGCGCATAACCGGGGCTTATCGTGGCCTTTAACCAAATATCTGTCTGCCCCGGTCATGATCAGTCGTAAGACGCAATGTGCTATTTGGAGCTACGAGGCTCGAAAGGCTAAAACGTTACTTTCTATGAAATTTTGTTTTCTGGATCTATTGAAAGTTTAATGTCTTCTGCTTCATTTAAGATCAAAATAAACAACTATAATCGACTGTGAATATTTTATTTTGATTTATTTTGGAGGTGTGTGTGTGATGGTTTGTTGTGAGCTTGGTTGACACGATAAAGGAATTTGGACCTCAAAGCCTTTCGAGCATTTGACCTGCTGAATAGCTGGGGGATTATTTATAAAAACCATTACCTCATAGCCACATTGTTTCAACGTCCTTCACTCGCCCCTATTTTTAGATTTAGACCCCTTTTCGAGCAAGAAGGGTTGAAATATAAACTTAACGTCATTATGAACGGCTGAGGGCTCTTATTGGTTAAACGGGGTAAGAACGGTAACTCCTAGCCCACTTCAAGCTTGTTAATGTGAACAGCTGACTGTGTAGGTGTGCCCTGCTAGCTCAGTTATGGGTTGTTGATTTTTCAGTTTCACACTTTACACTTTGATTGTCATCGATTGAAGTTCGTTTTTATTGTGTTTTAGTAGGGGGGGGGGTTCCCTCTAGATCTGCCAAGGTGGACTCCTTACCAAGAGGCCACCGAGGCGGTCTATGTGCATGTGTGTGTGTGTGTGTGTGTGTGTGTGTGTATGTGTATGTGTGTATGTGTGTGTGTGTGTGTGTGTGTGTGTGTGTGTGTGTGTGTGTGTGTGTGTGCGTGTGTATGCGCTCGTGTGTTTATAGCGCTATTGCAAACGTATAATTAGGAAATATGAACACGGCTTGTAAGCCGACTCGCGGTCTTCCGAGCGCATGGTTTCGGTGAAATCTAGGTAATTCAGATGGAAGTTGTTAGGGGACTGTATAGTCCCCTAGTGCTACCCCATTGGGGACTGTATAATCCCTTAGCCCTGCTTACTCGGGGACTGTGCAGTCCCCTAGCGTTGCTTTGTGAACCGGGGGACTGCAAAGAAACAACCTTTGACAAGGTCAACAAGCCATCATCAGAGATCAACAAAATTTGAATTCCCTCCCATGACTCCCATGACAAATTGATACCATGACGTGTGATTTGACTGTTGGCGAAGTTTTTTGGCAGTCACGATCGTTGTTCTGTTCGAAAAAGTATGATAGAGCCAACCACAGTTTCTTTTTTGAGTGTGAAAGGTGAATGTCGAAAGGTTTGTTGATCCAGTAGAATTGACGTAGAC
This sequence comes from Aplysia californica, assembly GCF_000002075.1. Taxonomy (NCBI): domain Eukaryota; kingdom Metazoa; phylum Mollusca; class Gastropoda; order Aplysiida; family Aplysiidae; genus Aplysia; species Aplysia californica. The sequence continues at coordinate 625,701 of NW_004797356.1, read as the reverse complement.
TACAATATTGTAATAGTTCTTACATCGTAGAAGTAGATCCTACTGATACATATCTAGATCTAGTTAAATTAATTAGTATTGTGGGAGAATCTAGATCTAGAGCCAAACACTTCATTTAAGTGAATTTATCATTTATGTCGACATGTTTGTTTATCTAGGATCTATCTAGATCCTAGATCTATAGTACTTAGGATATAGACTGTAGACTACGCTACATGGTAGGTCTGCACTTCTTCAATTTAAACATTAGCAGTCTGTGTCTATATCTTCTACACCTAGATCTAGTTTAGATCTCGATCTAGTAGTACGCCTAGTATTAGTATTACCAAATATTCTCTACTACCAAGATATTGCAATCCTTCTGGGCTTTTGTCCCATGCTTTGACGATTATCGCGTGATGGGCAACGTCACTAGGCGACTCGAGGTTGGGTAACGCAATGGGACTGCACACAGTCCCCTTAACAACTTCCTTTTCATTATGCATGATTAACCCTACCAACTAGGACTAACATTGTTGCTTTTTCTGTTTGCGGTTTGCGTTTTTCGCCC
>NW_004797356.1:616285-623786 GCF_000002075.1 Aplysia californica | reverse complement strand
TATATATATATATTTGATACGAGTTCCAAAGGGTCAACAACGTGGGGTTGGAATTCAGTCAAGATACAAGTTCTAAAGAGTCAACATGAGATCGAATCTAAGTAACAATGGGGTTGGAGCAAAGTCAAGATATGAGTACTAAAAGGTCAATAAAGTTCATAAAGGTTAACAACATGGGGTTGGGGCTAAATCACGATACGGGCTCTCCAAAGTCAACAACGTGGGGATAGAGCTAAGTCAAAATACAGGTTCGAAAAGGTCAATCACTTGGGGTTGAAACTAAGTCAAGATACGACTTTTAAAGGGCTAATAACTTGGGGTTGGAGCTAAGTCGAGATACAAGTTCCAAAGGGTCAATAACGTGGGGTTGGAACTAAGTCAAAATATATGGGTTCTAAAGGGTCAATAACGTGTGTTTGCAGCCAGGTCAATACATGGGTTCTAAAGGGTCCATAACGTGGGGTTGGAGTTAAGTCAAGATACGACTTCTAAAGGGCTTATAACGTGGGGTTGGAGCTAAGTCGAGATACAAGATCTAATGGGTCAACAATGTGGGGTTGGAGCTAAGTCAAGATGCGATTTTTAAAGGGTCAATAATGTGGGGTTGGAACTAAGTCAAGATACGACTTCTAAAGGGCTTATAACGTGGGGTTGGAGCTAAGTCGAGATACAAGATCTAACGGGTCAACAATGTGGGGTTGGAGCTAAGTCAAGATGCGATTTTTTTAAAGGGTCGATAATGTGGGGTTGGAACTAAGTCAAAATATATGGGTTCTAAAGGGTCAATAACGTGGGGTTGGAGCTAAGTCGAGATACAAGTTCTGAAGGGTCAACAATGTGGGGGTTGGACCTAAGTCAAAATATATAAAGCTAAATAATGTAGACTAAGATGATGTATGTCTCAAGGGTTGGGGAGATGAGTTCCAAACTGATGGAACAAGGTGGGAAAACGATCTTTCAGCTATTTTTTTACCTCCTTTTCTAGAAACTCTTAAAAGATACTGATCGCCTAAACTTAGTGATCTAGATGGAGCATAAATCTGGATGAGATCACTAAAATGTGAGGGAAATTTGTTATTGTCACTTTAAATTTTATGACATCATTTTGCAATTTTATATGGGTTCTAAAGGGTGTGTTACGTGGGGTTGGGGCTAAGTCAAGACATGAGTTCTAAAGGGTCAACAACGTGGGGTTGGAGCTAAGTCAAGATACAACTTTTAAAGGGCTAATAACGTGCTGTTGGAACTAAGTCAAGATACAAGTTCTAAAGAGTCAACAACGTGGGGTTGGAGCTAAGTCAAGATATGAGTTTTACAGGGTCAACAACGTTGGTTGGAATCTTATTCAAGAAACAAGTTGTAAAGGATCAACAACATGGGGTTGGAGCTAACAATGTTATTGTTAACAAAGAAGATTTGAAAAATTAAAGTCTAGTGGGTTCACAATAAGCCTTCGGCACTATGTCAAGAATATGTGATCTAAAGGGTCATCAATGAGGAGTCAGAGAAAGTAAAACTGAATAGTATATTCACATTGGCTGTTGAAGCATTCTTTCTTCTTCCTTGTTCTTAATGACAGCAGCTAGACAGTCAGTCCGATGTCGCGCACAAACTGTGCAGTCTGCTTTAAATCTGAGAGACTGCCATAGAGCTTTCTCTCAAGAGGAGTCACATTCTGCCTCATCTGTGTACGAAGGGTGGCGTAGCGCGGGCAGTGCTGAAGGATATGGTTGGCATCCTCTTAGCCGTGTCCACATTCGCAGATCGCGGACTCTCCCACTTTTAATTTAGTGTTCATATGTTGTTTGAGTCTATTGTGGCCACAACGGAGTCGAAAGATTGTGACTTGGTCTGCTCTATTTAGCATGTAGTAGGGGTCGCATCTGTTGGGATTAGGGTGGGATCTTTTCCTTCTGTTTCTTTTGGCAGATTTTATTACCGTTTTTGACTCAGAGATCCATGCCATCCTCAATCTGGGTCATTGTGGTTCCTTCTTTGGCTAAGTCGTCTGCTTTTTCATTTCTATGAATGCCACAGTGACCAGGAATCCACTGCAGAATTGCGTTGGCTTGGGAGTTTAGATCACATAGGAGTGAAAGGTGTCGTATTTTGGCTTTTGTAGAGCTTGTAGGACAGATTTGTCATCTTTGATGATGACGGTGTTGGCTTTAGATTTTTGATGATTAAAGAGAATTGTTGCTGCTGTTTCGAGTGCTGATGTTTCTGCTTTATGGTTGAAAAATAGAGATCCTGTGGGGTTGGAATGCTTCTCTGTTGACTCATCTATCCACTCTATGTAGATACATCCACCGCTGTTTCTGAATTCCACCGGTTGCTTGGGAATTTCCTATCCAGGAAGTCAAGTGTCAGTAACTTGAGTATTGGAGGAGGGACTGCAGATTTGGTGCCAAGCTCTTCTAGGTTTTCTCGAATTTGAAGAGGGGGATTAGTCTGAAGAGGGTGGACATGACATGGGTCGAGCGGGGTTGGAGATTCTTCAAAGAGAGATTTCGAGTCCAGAGCTGGAGTGTCTGGCCATACGGAGGACGCTTCTTTTTAAACGTTGAAGGATGTCTTTTTTTAATGGTCAACAAGCTTTTGAATAAGTATCTATTTCGTAGCACTATAAAAAAAGCTTTCTACTCCAGTCCTGAGCGTGGCACTCGAGGAAGAGGAAGAGAAAGAGGAACAGGAAGAGGAACAGGAACAGGAACAGGAACAGGAACAGGAACAGGAACAGGAACATGACCAGGAAGAGGAACAGGAACAGGAACAGGAACAAGAACAGGAAGAGGAAGAGGAAGAGGAAGAGGAGGAGGAGGAGGAGGAGGAGGAGGAGGAGGAAGAGGAAGAGGAAGAGAAAGAGGAAAAGGAAGAGGAAGAGGAAGAGGAAGAGGGAGAAGAAGAAGAGGAAATGTCTGCCAAGGTTTGATGACTTCCAAAACTATAATATCCTTGGAAAATACAACTTTACATTTGCATGCCCTTATGCAATGGTTTTTAGTCCTTTTTAATCCATACATTAATCTACTTAGACAAACATAAAAGGCGTTGAGCCCAGAAAAAAAGTCGATAAAACTAACTGCCAAACGGGGTAAAAATAAATTATATGTTGATTTTTTTTTTCGATTTCATAATTTTGATGAGCGCCTGATTTCACCGCAATGCCTCACATTATATCCTCTTTATGTTTCTGTAATTTCGCTTTTCAATGTGAATTTGTTGAGTGCAGACGTCAAGGCGTAAACGTTACTTTTTAAAATCATTGAATAAGCGTCCAGTACTGCAGTTAGTTTAGAGGGGTAAATTACAATGTACATTAATATAAACATCATTGCCTTCTTTCTCCTATTTGAGTCAAATGGTCACTTATAAATCAATGTCAGTAAGTTTGTTTTGCCCGAAACAGGTCATGTTCCACAATAACAATAGAGTCTACATGAATGAATGCGAAAAAAAAAGGATGAACTGCAAAATGAAAAGAGTATACAGAGAACATAATAAACAAATAAAGCAGTAAAGAAAGTAAGAAGAAATGACAGAATGAACGAAATCCACTCCCCCCCCCAAAAAAAATTTGAATTAAAGAAATCCTTATCATTATTCAGTAAGGTTCGAATGTCGAGTTCTTGATGGATTTTTAACCCCGACGCGATCATCACCTACGTTCGTCAGGAATCAATTAGCCAATCCAAACACCCGGAGTATTATTGGATCTATAGTAGTAGCAGTCAACACCCGACCCAGCAACGTGATTAATGCGGGTAAACAGAAAGTTTGAAAACACTCAGGCCGGTGGGGCTGCTTGTTCAGTGTGGTGGTCGCTGTAATCGTTGTACTATTATTACATGTTTGTTTAGTATAGGGTTTTACGGCGCTCGCAACTGCATAAGGTCATATGAGCGCGCGGGACACACCTAATACTTTTTCGTTGGTAGGAAATTTTGAATTTTGCCCGGGTGGCGGCCGAAGCCTACTCTTATCGATTTTAGACCACCAAGGGATCTTTAATGTGCGCAACTTGCACACGGGCCCTCCGAGATTTTTCGCCCTTGTCCGAGAAGGCTAGGTGTAGATCTTTCCTACCAGAAGATCAGGGGTGTGGCAGAAAGACAGCAGTTAGGAGGAGCCAAGGAGTAGCAGTAGAAAGGCTGCAGAAAGAGTCAGGAGCCCAGAGGAGGGGACAAAGGAGGTGAGGGGGTGGGGGCAGAAAGTGGAAATGAAAGCAGACAACAGAACATTGTTAGAGATCAGGAAAGGATGTGAAAGGAGACAATTTTAGAGAAGAAAATTTTTTGGTCGCTACCCGGAATCGAACCTGGGACCCTTGAATGAGAGGCCAACACCTTAACCTCTAGGCCACGAGAGCCCCCACTATTATTACAGCTGCAATGGAAACACTCACTACCGCCGAAACCATGGCCTGGATACAATAGGAGGGACTTCGTGACGCTTCGTCATTCTCTCCAACTCTGATGTGGACAGGACTGTTGAATGTTGTTTGCATTTGGACCAGTCTCGGTTCAGGAGCTTGATGGCTGGAATTATCATCCAGGTCCACCCAGGTCTTCCAATGACAAAATATTTCGTTTAGGTTAGTATCATTTACTAGTAAGGTCTGTGTTAAAATGACTTTCATTTCTTCTAGGATCACTGTTACGCTTTACAAGAAGCTGTCGTGACGTCAGCCGCGAGGATATGATATTCCTGGAAAGAAGAAGAATAGTTTCTTCGTTCTTAGGAAGCTTTAAACTTGCCGTAACGCTGATTAAAGAGATGTCAACGATTGCCAAGGCTCAGAGGAACGTAAAAGGTGGACGAAATACGGGTGAATTGGCGTATTGACCTATTTCTAATGTGGTGATCAATACAGATTTTCCCTACACTTGTTTATACCAGCACTAGATCAATTAAAGAACAAAAGATGGGAGTGAGGTTTCATAATGGCTGTTTTTTCACCCACTTTGAGAGATACGGCAACATTCCAAAAGCAACAGCTGCAGCACTACCTAGCATCGGCAGTGCTTGCTAATAATTTCTCTCAACCTGCGGAATTTTTTCGAAGACTGATGAAGTTTGTTGAAAAGTTTGGACTGTTATTGTGTTTTCTCTCATTTGTAAGTGTTGTAATGTGTTTTATGTTTCCCAGTTTTCAGAAAATAACGTTAAGCACTTCGTCTATGTTGTTGCTTTTGTTAAGTTCTAATGTTTTTGTGTCCACCATCCGAAACATTTTAGTGTATTCAATCGCTAATTACATTTGGCTTTTTTCTTTCTTTATTATTTAGACTAGTTAAAATTGCAGGAAACTATGGCATCTCAAAATTTTTTAAAATAATATATTAGTCAGTCTTTTCCTAAAACGTTTGCTATTGCATTCGATGCATCAAAACGTTGACAGAAGTATACATTTTATCACATCTCACAGACATTGATTTAAAACGTCCTTAGGTGTCGCATGCAAGAATACTGTTAGTGCAAATAATTCTTCCACCATATTTTGTATTACCTCGAGTCCAAATTCTTCGTTGCCAGGACAAGCCAACTTAAACACGCATAATATTATTGGCAAAATCGTGAGGTGGGGGTAAATGGGCCTGGAACAGCCGGGGAACTTTCATAATAAAGGGTTAAATGGGAGTGTGATACATTCAAGCAGCACTGTATGATAATATTATAATAGTTTAACGGCAAAGCAAATACATCTAATGAATGGCAAGGACACGACACATATTATTTCTTTTAGGTGAAGTGAAACATGTTCTACATTCGTGAAAAGGTCACGATTGATACGATTACTGCATCTCAGGCTCACTTGGATTCTGTGTCTGTCTTTGATATAAAGCAATACTATGTGTACCAGGATAAGAAAAGTGAAAGTGCAGATGCATTTTTTAATGGATGAGAATTCAAAATAATAAATATGATCCCCGTAAGCAAATATATGAGCTTATTTGCTCTCTTTTCAATGCCACCCCTGTGGTATGAACTACTCGCACCGACATTCATGGTGTAATAGTAATAGTTAATTTCGTCACTGGCTCGTGCAGAGGACGAGTGCTCGATTCTCTCTTGGTGAGTTAACTTATTTAGGGTATCAGTCTCTCTGCCAGTATGCTGTTGTATCCCACTCAGCTCGGGACGACTCTGACTGACAGGGTCAATGCAGCTACCTTTGAGTTGTTCTCAATTATGCCGATGAGGGCGCAAAACATTTTCCAGGATTGATTTAGGAAAAATCTAAATATACACGACTAATAAACAGAAAAATAGTAAAGGATACTTCAAATGGTGAGTGATGTCACAATGTGTGTCACATACTTCAACATAATAGTTTCTGTCATTACTGGCTACGGTTACCTCGAACACGATATTTCTTTTTCGCCTATGACTTTTTTTAACGTTTCATTTGGATTTTTTTTTGTATTCGCAAAAAGGCTACAGAGATTCTAACAAGGAACAATAACATTCAAAGTGGACCACACGTTATTTGAAAAGGCAAACATCATGAGACAGTTCCAGATATCAAGAAAACAGCCCCGACAGCAGAACATGGAGAATTCTGCTTCAGAGGAACCAGCAAACGATATCCGAGCTTCGCTGTCTCCAGTAATCCTGTGTTTGAAAATATTCGGCTTGTATCATGAGGCTAGTGACCAAAGGAACTTTGTGGAACCCTCAACCACGGAGATAACCAGCATTCATAATTTCGTCTCTTCAACGACGAACCTCCGTCCAGAGACATCAAGATCAAACAAACTTTCGCGAAGGATTCCAAGATGTCGGATAAATTTTTCCTACGGTCGGATTCAGTGCGCAGTGGTGTTTCTTCTTCTTTTTTCTAATATGGTGCGTTTCTGCGAGCAGTCTGTTTACGCTAACAAGTTCGAGCTGCCTTTTAGATTACTCACTATTATGTGGTATGCTCAAACTACCAGTGCAAGCGCGTGTCTTCTCTGGAGCTGCTGGAAAAGGTCACACTTATCGTAAGTTCATGTCTACTTTTTTGCTATGTTACCCCTATGATACCCCTATGTTATCTTTATTATGCCTATCTTGTTCTTTTTACATGGTCTGGTAATCGTTGTTTGGTCAGTGTGCTTACATTCACTCACAGCAAATCTTTTATAAAAATCAGAGTAATTAACATAATTGGCTTTTGAGTACATGCATGATGAAAGATGTTTCCCTACTTGACTAATACTATACTTGTAAAAAAGTTGGTGCATTAAATTAGGAAGCTGTGTCAGATCTAACTTTTTGACAACATTTAAAAGAACTTAATTCTCAGAAAAAGTAGTTGAAAACCTTTCTAAAGAACAGTTTCAGATTATGATAATTTCCAGGCAAAATATGAGTCTAAATTTGAAAATTTGGATGGCTTGTGTCAAAGACTTGATAATTTTACTGTTAGCATTTGAACATTTTCGATGTGTCTTTATTTCTTTGTGCTGCCTTTCACCCTCTCTCTCTCTCTCTCTCTCTCTCTCTCTCTCTCTCT
>NW_004797356.1:613428-616166 GCF_000002075.1 Aplysia californica | reverse complement strand
TCTCCCTCTCTCTCTCTCTCTCTCTCTCTCTCTCTCGTACTCTCCCTCTCGCTCTCACTCTCTCTCACTATATCTAGTTCTATCTTACTTTGTTTCTATTTCTCTCCCTTCCCTCCCCCCCCCTCTCTCTCTCTCTCTCTCTCTCTCTCTCTCTCTCTCTCTCTCTCTCTCTCTCTCTCTCTCTCTCTCTCTCTCTCTCCTTAAGTCTCTGGCATTATTTCCCCGATTTCTTTCAGTAAATCTCTCTCGTGTCTGTCTGCCTATTGTCTGTCAGTCTGTCTATCCCTCTTTCTCTCCCTGTTTCTCTCTTTTCTTCTCTTTCTCCCTTCCTCTCCCCTTCCCCCTCTCTCTCCCTCCCCCTTTCCCCTCTCCCTCTCTTTACCGTCATTATCTTCCCTCTCTCCTAAACCACTTTGATATCGTATGTAAATTCCTCCCACGACACAACAGGACATTCTACAAGCAATGGCAGGAGCTGATGTCAGACCCTGTGTTGACCAGCCTAGGTATGAAGACCCCACGGTGCAGGAGGGCAGTACTGACCATCACAGTCATAGCCATCTTCTTCTTCTTCGTCAACAATGCCTATTTATTCATCGCCCTTTTCGCGGATATTGGTCTAAAGGTCTGAGCCCAAATTTATTAGAGCGTTAGCAAAAAAGAAAAAGAAAAAAGTCCATGCGATTTCTGTGAGTTCCCTTGAGTGTGTATGACTACGTGCGTGTGTGTATGTGTGCTAGTGTGTGTGAGTGTTTGCGCGCGTGAGTTTGTGTGTGTGTGTTTGTATGTTTATGTGTGTGTGTGTGTGTGTGTGTGTGTGTGTGTGTGTGTGTGTGTGCGCGTGTGTGTGTGTGGTTATATAGTACTCTCATATTATTCTTTACCCAATATCACTAAACGAGATGAATCGGAAAACGAGAGAGACTGAGAGAGAGAGAGAAAGAGAGAGAGAGAGAGAGAGAGAGAGAGAGAGAGAGAGAGAGAGAGGGGGGGGGGGGAGAGGAGAAGAAAGGAATGGTGAAAGTCAGAAGTACTGACAGATACGAAATGACCAAAAAGACATTAGAACCTTTGAGAGGAGTTGGGTTTGAATACTAGTTCAAAATATATAAAACAAAGTCTAGTAACACCTACAAATCATGATGAATGGAAACTCAAATTTTGCTATATCTCATTATATTATCTAGGAGTTAAAATAAAGATGTACAGAGAGATACGAATATAACCAGGAACAAAATAAGAACCTTCGAGAACAAAATGTGCTTGAATGACGATATTGATAAAAGGTTATTGTATCGCGCATGCCCCCTCTCAACAGCAAGCTCAATGCAATGCCAAAGTGTCTTGTGTACTGCAAATTCGATCTTAGAGTATCTTATAACATTATTTGGAGATAAGGCTAAAGACTGTTTCTGGACGTATAGAGTGGACTTAGCGTTTTATAAATTCTACAGTACATACCTTACAACGTTCTGTTAGCTCATTTGTTTCACGCGTGACTTTTGGGACCAGAGAACATTACAGTTCTTGCTACTTCCACTTTGACATCTCTCATGGTCAGTCAGTCAGTCAGGCCTGAGTCGTATGCAACACGCCAGTATACGGACAAAGATAGCAGATATTACTTCCCCACTCGGGAAAAGAACTCACGTCTTCTGCGAGCAACAGCGAAGAGCCGGACCATTACAGCAGACGCCGAAATATCTTCTTTTTTTTTATAAACAGAAAAGCGTTTTAATCCTCGCTTCCCTTGTCCACAGGAAAGTATGCAGAGAGTGGTGTGCGACCCCTTCCCAGTCAACGCTTGGAGTCTAACCACGGCCCTTTCGGTACAGGTGCTCAGTTCAGCTGCCTGGACGCTGCCTCTCTCATTTGCGGTTGGCCTGACTCATATTATGACGGTTTACTTCAAGAAAATGACTGACGTCATCCAAACTCATGTATGCTTACGTGATTTTATGTTGTCTGTCTGTCTGTCTGTCTGTTTGTCTGTCTGTCTGTCTGTCTGTCTGTCTGTCTGTCTGTCTGTCTGTCTGTCTGTATCCCTTTTTCTCTCATTGTTTGTTCCCCTCTTCCCTTCTTCCCTTCATACTTACTTTACTTACTTACTTTTTTTTCTTTCTCTCCCCCTCTCTCTCCTTCTCCCTATCTTCCTGGGAGTATAATAAGCTATCTAAAGTGTTCGCTTTTGTTCTCGAGACACGCAATTAGACTATTTACAAGGCAGATGACTTGTGCTTAAAGGTGACATTATGTTTGGGAAGTACTTAAGTATGTATTAGCTATATTATACCTTTTGAAGAAGTTTTACTTTATTTTCACGTTACTGACAATTGGAATAGCTGAAAATGTATTCTTTTTACAGATGTAAATGGAAGCCTCTAAGAATACATTTCAGCACAGATTGCTAACTTTTGTCTTTATCGCGTCATAATAATATTATTATGATAGTGTTATTTCATTTTGTCTGCTGGTGGTTGGTGAAGCATTCGAAACAATCTGCTTCCCTACATCTTTTTATGTTAACACATGGACAATATTTTACTGGATTGTACATAAATTTCATTTTTTAAATTTGAGAGGACGATGGCTTTACCTGTCTATTTTTGAAACGTTCATAGATAATCAGATCTACGTTCCTAATAAACATTCGAATATTTTAAAAAATCACAATCAAACAACACCCCAACACACTTTTTTCTCAACGGTTTTGGTACTCGACCGCCCTCTCTCTCCCT
>NW_004797356.1:611091-613328 GCF_000002075.1 Aplysia californica | reverse complement strand
ATTTTTTAAAAAAAACCCCCCACACCACCCCCCCCCCACACTTTTTTTTTTTATACGTTTTTTTGTATTTCGCGCCGTCTCTTTTTTTCCCACCCCCCTCCCCCCCCCCCCCCACAATTTTTCAAACAAACAAAACACCAAACAAACACAAAACAAAAACAAAAAAGCCAAAAGGATTTAAAATTCTCTCCCAACCAACCCCCAAAACCAGGTACCCCTCCCCGTTCCAACCCCCCCCCCCCCCCCCCACCCCCAAAAAACGAAGCAAAATCGACTTAAACCCAGAACAAAACATTCCTCCTCCTCCTCCTCCTCCCCACCCCCCCAAAAAAATATTCATTTTAAAAATAAAAAATTAAAAGCACATTAGCTACAACAACAAAACAACAGCTTCAAAACGCTCTCCCTCAGATCCAAGACTCCACCACCGGACTCCCCCCAGCCCTCAGAGATCTCCGACACTACCACCTACGCCTGTGCCAACTGCTGAGCATTCTGGACCGTTACCTGCGCGTGTACCTGGGCAGCCTGTATCTGTGCACAGTGGTCAACGTGAGTTTCCTCATGTACCACATGGTGTTTAACCAGCTGGACACCGTCAGTGTCTTCGTGAGCCTGTTCTGGTTGGTGTCACTCTTCACGGGCGTCTCCGTCATCTCCATCTCTGCCTCACGCTTGCACGATGCGGTAGGTAGCGCTGTCTGTCTGTGTGGCTGGTGGGGGAGGGGGGGGGGATTGTTTTTTTCTGCAAACACCTTTGGGGGGTCACAGTTCATCTTCTAAAATATTGCAGGCCCATGTGTGAAAACAATAGTTACGAGTCCTCGCCTAAACCCCTTTTTCAAAGCCTAAAAAAAAAATTTGAGAAAAACTTGTAAAATTATTTTTACAACAACGACAAAAGAAAAAACTACCCTAAGGGTTGTTTTAATTGGACGCAACACAAAAAAGGGAAAAAAACTAAACCAGCAAATCTGACAGCAACAAAAAGCAGCCCTGAAGAGCAGAAAAAAACTTTGTTTTTACTAAGTACTCTGCGCTAAGCAAAAGATAATGGACCGAAGTTTGAAAAGCAATTTTACACAAAAAGAAAAACAACAACAACAACAACAAAACCAAAAATAATTGTCATAATGAATACTCGGAAAACAAACGAAAAACAAAATTATTATAGAAACACACAAAAAAACTTACTCGAGTGTACCTGGGCAGCCTGTATCTGTGCACAGTGGTCAACGTGAGTTTCCTCATGTACCACATGGTGTTTAACCGGTTGGACACCGTCAGTGTCTTCGTGGGTCTGTTCTGGCTTGTGTCACTCTTCACTGGCATCTCCGTCATCTCCATCTCTGCCTCACGCTTGCACGATGCGGTAGGTAGCGCTGTCTGGCGGGGGGGGGGGGGGGTGTCTTTTTTCTGCAAACACCTTAGGGGTGGGAGTCACAGTTCATCTTCCAAAATATGGCAGGCTCATGTGTGAAAGCAGTAGTTACCACTCCTGCCTCCCGTTTCCACTCCCAACACGTTTCCCAAGCAGAGCCCTAAGGAGACAAAATTGTGAGCACCACGTCAAAATTCATTTTTGCAACAACAAAAACAACAGCAAATCCAAACAAATTAGAAAAAGAAGGAAAAAATTGGACTCAACGAATCACCCCCCCCCCCCCACAAGATAAATTTGACAACAATGAAAAGTAAGAAAATGTCTTCGTTTGTACTTGGCTCTGTGTACCAAACAAAAGATAATCATCTAAAGTTTGAATAGCAATTTTACAATAAAAGAACTAAAAACAATCGTCATAAGGAATACACTGAAAACAAACTATAGACATTACAAAAACAGAAGAAAAAAACTGCTCGGGTGTGACCTGGGCAGCCGGTACACTGAAAAAGTGCACACAGCACCATCACCATCACCATCACCATAACCAGCACCATCAGTATCAGCATCAGTTTTCAACACCATCGCAATAACAAGAAAAACGACAGCCACAATCACCACTGTCACTACCACCACCATCACCACCACCACCACAACCACAATTACACCAACAAGTTATAATAGTACTACTACTACTACTACTACTATTACTATTACTACTACTACTACTACTACTACTACTACTACTACTACTACTACTACTACTACTACTGCTACTACTACTACTACTACTACTGCTGCTGCTACTACTACTACTACTACTACTACTACTACTACTACTACTACTACTACTACT
>NW_004797356.1:595319-610191 GCF_000002075.1 Aplysia californica | reverse complement strand
CCCCCCCTCCCCTAAAAAAAAAGAAAGATAATATAAAATGTTTTCCAATTCCAGCTTCAGATATTCACAACCAAGCTTACAGGCACGACAATCGGCGTATCTGTTTTCGGTCTGTTTGTCATCACAAAAGAGGCACTGCTTACGGTAAGTTGATGGAGAGGTGAACAAATCAAATGTCTTTCAACTCTATTAAGTCATTCAAGACGTTTAACGTCCATCTGCGAAAGGCTGGTCCCAAGGACACAACGTAAGACAGATCTGAGGCTCGAACACCCGTCCGCCATGTTGCCTAACCACTAGGCTATCGGTGAAGAGTGGTAAACGTATAATAGATTTTTATAATCAAATCTTAGATTGTGTGCTGGGACGTATTTCCAGTTCACTATGGAACGTACCATACGAAATGCTTCACGCACTCAACTAGATATATAATATGTAACGAGACCAGTGCTTTGCCTTTCATTTGGGCGTAATGGTGTGGTCCATGTTGTGCGCGCTTCGCCGCTAAATTTCTACAGACAGCAAAGAGCAGTGACCATAGTGTTGTGTCCTTGTTTGGGTTCTTTAAGGTATATTTAAATTAAAACAAACACAGAGTTCAAGAACTGTTGGTTTATTCACTCTTAGAAGGCACACACGAAAGGTTCTTCTTCCTTTCTACCCCGCGTCAGCGCTACAACCAAAGATTCTCTACTACCAAGATATTGCGCTTCCTCTTTTGTCCGCGCTTTGCCACTGAGCGCGTGATGGGCTACGTCACTAGGCGACGCGATGTTTGTGCGTGTGTGTGTGTGTGTGTGTGTGTGTGTGTGTACAACTTTGTTTGGGGTGGAAAGAGCAGGTACAGAATGGTAGACCTACGGGTTAAATTTATGGAACGAGAATTGGTGAGATTGTCTAAAGATAACACAATTTAACACACACACAAAAGAACGAAAGGGAAAAAAGGAAAACGGGTGGGGCTGAATGAGAAGGAAGAAAATAAAACTGAAAATCTTACTTTACTTTACTTTATCCGTCCTCTTGTACCTGTAGGGCGTCGAGGGGAGAAAGAGCTTCCTGTCTCTTGCAAGTTTGATAGCCTGGATGGGTGGGATATTGATTGTTTTCAGGGTATCCTTCACACCCTGGATCCAGGTTTTTCTTGGTCTTCCGCTTGCTTTGTACCCTGATACTTTCCTGTAGTAGGCTTTATGGCAAGCTGGTTAGGTGCCTTACGTGTGAGATGTCCAAACCACCGGGTTGTTTGCCTTCGGATGTAGTGGGGGGTAGGCCAGGTGTTGTTCCTACCATTTGTCTGATTTTGTTGTTTCTGAAAATCAACAAACAAAAACTAGGAAAATTATTTAATGATTTAAAGCGCCAAGATGTTTACCGATCGAACTCAGGTAGTTGGCTGTCCAGTTGCAACGATGGTTATAGTGTCGTAGTTAGTCTAGCACGTTGTCACTGGTTGACATCATATTAATTACAGAATTTCTAGACAAAAACATACTTTGTGCTATGAGAGTAAATTTCTTTGTCCAACTTAAGAAGTGAATGTATAGTGGCGACAAAAAGTCTTGCAATTTCTTTATGACTTAATGATGCTATCTTCCATAACAATTTCTGGCAGATTCAAAATGTCCCTGTCTCTTTTTGGTGATATTTAACAACATTTAAATTAATGAGTTGTTTCCCCACCATCTGAGTGCTTGAAATACGACGACTGGTGCTGTGTAAAGAGCGTCCCATTTAATTAAACCCCTCTCTCGAAAGCTTTTCAATATATAAAGTCTCCTCAGATTGTTACATTTCTAACATGAAAGTTAGACTCTGACTGCAGTGATCTGACCAAATTGACATAATAATAATAATAGATCCCTGTAGTCGTGCTGGACGAATTGTACAGTTAGGGAAAGTAAAAATAAACTTGACGTTACCGAAGAGATACATCAAAATCAAAGAAATCTCATGGAGATCAAATCTCGATTCCGAAAAAAACAGTATTTTTATATCAAGCTGTTGAAACCATGTGCTTGAATATTGAATAGAACATCAGCTGTTTTGAACATTGACGACAGTGACTTATATTAAGTATTTTGGCCGGTTTCGAGCGTTCCATCCCATGAGGTTAAGGAAATGGAAGCGCCCTTACAGAATTATAGTCGGGATATGTGATATGGACAATTGGATACGGTACATGGGGAAACAATAGGTGAGAGATGGGAAACAGAAGGTGATATTCGGAAGATGGGAGTGGTCATATGTGTACAATAATGACTGTATTGCACTAGGTCAGCCTGAGAACCGACGCAGAGGGAAAATGACAGGAATCAATTACATTGTAGTTTTATTATTATAACAAACACCTCCCCTCCCCCCCTCTCTCTCTCTCTCTCTCTCTCTCTCTCTCTCTCTCTCTCTTTCTCTCTCTTTCTCTCTCTCTCTCTCTCTCCCTCTCTCTCTCTCTCTTTCTCTCTCCCTCCCTCCCCTCCTCCCTCTCCCCTCTCTCTTTTTCTCCCTCTCTGTCTGTCTGTCTGTCTGTCTCTAACTCCCTCCCCCACCCCTTCTCTCTCCCTCTCTCTTTACCCCCCCTCCCTCTCTCTCTTTCTCTCACACACACACACACACACACACACACACACACACACACACACACACACACTGCCTGCAGACAAAATTGCACGCTTTTAACTCGAGAGCCCTGGAACATTTTGTCTACACTCGTATTACGGGCCGTCACGCACCAATACAAGGTCGCGCTCAAGTCTCGCCCAGACGCAAGATAGGGCCATTGAAACGTCTTGGGGGTAGAGAATCTTTGCTACAACTTACTCACGCTCAAAGCCTTGGCCTACACCCTATGAGCTCTTCTATCTTAGTTTATTGCCTTAAGTAGTGGTCATAAAGTTTGTGGTACCCGAGGGAGCGGTACCCAGAAGCGTAACTCCCGGACAAACAAAGAAAAACAGTCAGTCTACATAACACATAGCAGTGCGCTGCCAAGGAGTAACCTACCCGTCTGCGATAGATACACAATGAAGTTTAGCACTCTTCTCCCCTACCCAGCCGACACCTATCAACAACAAAATCTAATGTCAGAGATAATATCTCGACCAGGTGACATCTTCTAACAAGACGTAACCTTTGCTGTGGTAAAAGATACACAATGAAGCTTTGATGTGGTGAAAAATACTTCTAGATCACTGTCAGCTGCAGTCGTGTATTCATATGTCATGGATGACGTGCCAGAACATATGCTGTAAATATCCAGAGTTTATGTTCAGTTTCACTGAGCGAAAAATAAAAACAAGTGGAAATGAATTCTAAAAAGATCACTTGAAGGCATTGCTTATATATTGACGAGAACAGGAAAGGGTAATTTATTGTCCTGCGCGGGCGTTCCATGTTTTAAGCACCCGTGATACATCTTTAAACTTAAGGCCTCTGGAGAGTCTTTGATACTTTTCTTATTGGATTTTTCTGTTATCTTCATCGTCATCTAATAGTAACGGACACGGCATCAATAAAAGAAACAAAGAAACCACCAAAGAACAAAGGGTGGAGTCGCAGCCGAGACAACAACGGACAATTAATATTATGCAATATATAAACAGCAGTAACTGCAGTCAGTTTCCACAACACTCGTAATCTATGTGTCACGACGCGTTGGAATCAGGCACTCGTCAGTTTTTGGGCATAATATGGAGTTATTGGTATCATCTGAAAACTTTGTCATTTTTTTTTTACTTTCTAAGCAAAAAAACCCAACATTTATCTTGAATAGAAGCTGAGGTAATTGCGATTGAAGGAGGTGGGGTCGCATGATTTCAGAGGTGAAATCCCGCAAAGTTAGGTGACTTTCAAGGCTTGAGAGTCCTTGGAAATTGGAAAATTAGATTTTTAGTGCCTAGTGTAAGCAACGCTTTCTGTAAAAATCCGCACGAAAATGTGTTTTAAAAAGAACTTAAAATGTGTTGACCCAAAAACCAAAAATTTGATAAAAATTTCTAAAGAAGCAGAAAAATGCTGGTTTCTTTAATTTGATTATTTTGACGAGCTCCTGGTGGTTTCAAAACGCTGCCTTAATTTCATAAGCAAAGGCATTTTTACCTCCTTTTTCGCTTTTATTTTTCCCCAGATTGCTGGCGCCTACGTGACCTACTTCTTCGTCCTTACTCAGTTCAGATTCTGATAAATGTTGACCTCAGAGCAGTCGGGTGGAATTTAAAACATTCTTCTCAATTTGCTGCCGTGTTCAGACTCAATAAAAGGTTAACTTTGTGAACATTGCAATACAATGATTAAGATAGAGAGAAAAGAGAGAGACAGAGAGAGAGAGAGAGAGAGAGAGAGAGAGAGAGAGAGAGAGAGAGAGAGAGAGAGAGAGAGAGAGAGAGAGAGAGAGTAATAAATAAGATATATATTATGTATGTTCATGTGTACTTAAATATATATAATTATATATAACATTATATATGTATATATATATATATATATACATATATATATATACATATATATATATATATACATATATATATATATATATATATATATATATATATATATATATATATATATATACGTGTGTGTGTGTGTGTGTGTGTGTGTGTGTGTGTGTGTGTGTGTGTGTGTAATAAACCATACACCAAGATCTATTTTATAATCGTTTTAATTTTTTTTAATGCAGTTTCTACTCTGAAGTATTGGCAGCATGCACTCGAAAAATACTTTGTCAAAATTCAAATTTTAATTGTTGAAAGAAGTCAATGAAAAGACATGTGAAGTGGGTACAATTTAAAGAAAAAACTCAACAGTTTTTTCCCCCACTCCTGAAAAATGTCAATTCTGGGCTTGGATCAGTTGAACAGCTTTTTGAAAAACAAACAACAACAACAACTGGACAAGGTAGATAGCTGGATAAACAAACAAGCAGACAGACTGGGATTGAGATTGCTTGACAATGACACATTGTATAATATTATTCTACTTTCATGATTGCTGCTTGAATTGTAAGTTGGTGTATGTTGTGTATCAGTGTCAACACCTATGAGACTGCACGTAATGAAATTGTCAAGTTGCAAGTGCTATGAAACTTTTACTTAAATAATCCTGAAAAATAAAAACCCACTGAGTAATATCTTGCCCAAGTATAGGCTAACTTAAGATTGCTAACTTAAGATTTCGTCTCTATTTTTTCTCTCACCTTGATCCTCTGGCTTCTGGAAGAGGAGATTTCATGCAAGTAGAACTAAAGCACTGTGTAGCTATAATAATTCTCAAACTCTTCTTAATCCGTTAATCAAAGTGACCAAAATATAGACCACCTGAAATGTATCTAGCTCAGAGTGACTTACAAAATAAAAGATTTTTGAGTTGTATTTTTGTGTCCAATGGGGGTGAAAAGAATAGTAAGACAACAAACAGAATTGACAGATGGATATTACAAAGAGAATCCAAGTTTGACACCATCCAAACTACAGAAAACAATAGTAGCAACCACACCGTCTCTTTTAATTTGCAGGGACATACTGTCACTTCTTCGGTGTCAACCATGTTTTCCTGGCATACCGGACAGTGGGTGACAGAACTCACTTCTGACAACCTCGAACCTTCTATACCACATACAGCCCTCCTTCACGTTCTTACTGTACAGCAGATAATATGTGGTAGCGTTAAAATGAAAATGCACGACCTCGTTCTCTGGTTTTCATTACCTCTTCCTCACCCTTACGTCATGGAAAGTAATTTTGAGGATCAAATGCTGGCTTTAAATTAAATCCTCCTTCACTTAGAAGCTGAAATATAATGAAGGAAGTTAAACGCTTTTAAAAGCAAATTCCTTTCAAATGACACATTTACACCTAAAAGATATTATCATGTCTCTTAACTTTCCAGTGTTCAGTGCATTTAGAGCAGTGTATCCCTTACTGTATCCCTAAATGAACCCCTCTGGATGCCAATAGCCTCCATGAACCCCAGTGAAACTCAGATCAGATTTTATTTCAACTGATAGTACTAGGGATTTGACTTTCAGAAGTGTCTTACGAACCCCCCCTCCCCTGAGATTGCCTCATGTACCTTCAAGGATTTTACGAACTCGAGTTACTAGGGCTGTAGTAAACTGTGCCGAGGCGCCTTAGCAGAAATTAATGGTAACAATCAAATAGAGGCAGCATTTGCACATACGGCAATTTGCCTCTTCCCGGGATGTGGACTGTGGGCATGTGATTTTTAGGTCAATGTCTAATGACATCTCACATCGTGTCAAAGCGGCAAGAATAAAAAGTCTTTTTAACTATAATTCTTCAAATTCTTCAATTTTGCTGGAGAAATAGTCTCCATCTGCAGATGTATTGGTCATCGTCTGACAAACACGGACGAGCTGGAATGTAAGACGAATTCATGATCATCTGTGTCAATTTGTGGTCCCATCTCACACCATTTTTCCACAGCCAAAATACAACAGGATCGATGGTTAAACTGAAAGTACACAGCGGAGACGGATGCAGGTATGAACAGTGATCATTTCCACTCAAACTGAACTAAACCGTGTTTGCCACGTCAGGACACACGTTTTTTACAAAGTACAAAACGTTAATTCGTGAGTCCCTATGATGGTATACACCGGTATAAACTGTCATAAGACAAACATCACGGTACAGTTCGCTACAGCACAGCTTGTGTAAATGCGGCCTTACGAACCCCAGAAGTCCTGAAACATTGTTGTTGTTTTTTTTTCATTTATAAACTATGTGAGCCTATAATCCGACCCACTAAAACAAAACAGCGTCAGTTCCTATATTTCCTACCTTGGCTAAGAGCTGTCGGAACTAAGTTTAGTTTAGTTTCGTTTAGTTTTAGTATAGGTTTTACGGCGCTCGCAACTGCATAAGGTCATATAAGGGCCAGAAGATTAGAGGTGTTACAAGAGAGTAACAAACATAAAAAAGAAGAAGGGGAGATAAGGACGATAGATGTTAGATAGGAAAAAAGAAGCAAACCACACCAGAGCACCCGCCAACCACCCACTGGGAACTAAGGATAGACATACATAAAGTGACAAATTTGATCTCACGATACCAATCAAAGTATAAGTCAATGACAAACAAATAACAGAACATTGGAAATGAAGATCAATAGGACAGTAAGGTTACTTGATGTTTTCCGCATTAATATGTACTGTAGCTGCTACTTTTATCACAATTTCCATTCTTATTACAGAGATTTTGCTACCACTAGGACTAACGTTTTCACAACGACTATTTGGCCTAACATAACAATTATTGCAACAACCCTCAAAGATTTAATGCGAAATAATTTGCGTTCTTTGCTAATTTTACCAATCCCCAAATCGGTGTGTTTTTGGTCTAAAATGAGGCGTTTAAACAGTTGTAAACTGTTCCATATTCTGGCCGCAGTTCGCTTTTATGTTATTCTACCATAACTAAAAGTGTAACGACCGACCGCACAAGTCAATCAAATAAGTAAGAGGACAAAGAATTAAATATACTTCCAGGATTTCTGAAACCTTTTGGATGGAGTGTTACCGTGCAAATAAACCTAATTCATGCAAGCACTTGTGCTATAACACAATGATGTGTTGGCTCTGACAACTAGGCATGCACAAAAATTAGAAGATTATAAGAATAACTAAAAGTGTAACGACCGACCGCACAAGTCACTCAAAAAGTGTAAGGACAAAGAATTAAAGATACTTTCAGAATTTCTGAAAACAATAAGGTTTGGAAACAGCATACCAGTGCTGAGAATCCTAAGAAATGCTAGCACCTAGAATAAAACTCAAAACTGAGTTCACTCTGACAACTAGACATGCACAAAAACTAAAAGATTATGACCACAACGAAAAGGGAAACGATCGACCGCACAAGTCACACAAACAGTATAATAGGAAAAATATTTAAATATACTTCCAGGTTTTCTGAAACCATTTGAGCTTAATAAGATGTAAACGTGCAAAGAAACATAAAAAGTGCAAGCACTTGGGCTATAACATAATAATGTATTAGTTCTAACAACTGGACATGCACAAAAATTAGAAGAATATACCCATAACAAAAAGTGTAACGAACAACCGCACAGATCACTCAAAAAAATTAGGAGGACAAAGAATTAAATATACTTCCAGGTTTTCTGAAACCATTTGACTTTGAATGGAGTGTTACCTTGCAAACAAATATAATTCAGGCAAACACTTGCGCAATAACAAAATAATGAGTTTCTCTGACTACTAGGTATGCACAAAAATTAGAAGATTATAAAGATAACTAAAAGTTTAACGACCGACCGCACAAGTCACTCAAACAGTAGTAGGAAAAAATAATTAAATACACTTCCAGGTTTCCTGAAAACATTTGAGTTTTCATAAGGTGCAAGCGTGCATAGAAATCTAATAAATGCAAGCACCTGGGCTATAACATAATAATGTATTGGCTCTGAAAACTAAGCATGCACAGAAATTAGAAGATTATAACCATAATTAAAAGTTAACGACCGACATCACTAGTCACTCAAAAAATTAGGAGGAAAAAGATTTAAATATACTTCCAGGATTTCTAAAACCTTTCGAATTTGGATGGAGTGTCACCATGCAAATAAACCCAATTCAAGCAAGCACTTGCGCTATAAAACAATAATGTGTTGGCTCTGACAACTAGGCATGCACAAAAATTAGAAGATTATAAACATAACTAAAAGTGTAACGACCGACCGACCGCCCAAGTGACACAAACAGTTGTAGGAAAAAATATTTAAATATTGTTTTCTGAAACCATTTGAGTTTGGATACGGTGTATACGTGCAAAGAAACCTAAAAAGTGCAAGCACCTGGGCAATAACATAATAATGTATTGGCTCTGACAACTAGGCATGCACAAAAATTAGAAGATTAAAAATATAACTAAACGTGTAACGACCGACCACACAAGTCACTCAAACAGTAGTAGGAAAAAAGAATTAAATACACTTACAGGTTTTCTTAAACTATTTTGAGTTTGGATAGAGTGTTACCGTGCAAAGAAACCTAATTCATTAAAGAACATGGGCTATAGCATAATAATGTATTGGCTCTGACATCTAAGCTTCCACAAAAATTAGAAGATCATAATCATGACTAAAAGTGCAACGACCGACAGCACATGTCACTCAAAAAAGTAGGAAGGCAAAGAATTAAATATACTTCCAGGTTATCTGAAATCATTTGACTTTTGATGCAAATCAAAAAAGTAGGAAGACAAAAAATTAAATATATTTCCAGGATTTCGAAAAACATTTGACTTTGGACGAAGTTTTACCGTGCAAAGAAACCTAATACCTGCAAGCACCTGGGCTATAACACAATAATGTATTGGCTCTGACAACTAGGCATGCACAAATATTAGAAAATTATAACCATCATTAAAAGTGTAACGACCTACCGCACTAATCACTCCAAAAAGATATGAGGACAAAGAGTTAACTATACTTAGAGGTTTTCTGAAACCATTTGAGTTTGGATAAAGTGTAATTGTGCAAAGAAACAAACTACGTGCTAGTACCTGGGCTATAACATAATAATGTATTGGCTCTGACAACTGAGCATGCACTAAAAAAAATTTAAATATAACAATAATTAAAAGTATAACGACTGACAGCACAAGTCACTCCAAAAAGTAGGAAGACAAAGAATTAAATATTATACTTCCAGGTTATCTGAAATCATTTGACTTTTGATGGAGTGTTACCGTGCAAAGAAACCTAATTCATGTAAGCATTTGCACTATAACACAATAATGTGTTGGCTCTGACAACTAGGCATGCACAGAAAATTAGAAAATTATAAACATAACTAAAAGTGTAACGACCGACCGCTC
Organism: Aplysia californica; assembly: GCF_000002075.1. Classification (NCBI taxonomy): domain Eukaryota; kingdom Metazoa; phylum Mollusca; class Gastropoda; order Aplysiida; family Aplysiidae; genus Aplysia; species Aplysia californica. Next base: position 600,334 of record NW_004797356.1, on the reverse strand, counting down.
AGTCATTCGAAATGTAAAAGGACAAAGAATTAGAGACACTTAAAGGATTTCTGAAAACAATAAGGTTCGGATACTGCGAAGCTGTGCAGAGGAGCCTATGAAATACTAGCAGCTGAGATAAAGTAAAAATGTGTTCACTCTGACAACTATCCTACCACAAAAACTAAAAGATTATTTCGATAACTAAAAGTGTAACGACCGAACGCACAAGTCACTCAAACAGAAAAAATTAATACATATGACTCCAGGTTCTTCTGAAACCATTTCAGTTTGGATAAGGTGTAAACGTGCAAAGAAACATAAAAAGCGCAAGCATCTGGGCTATAACATAATAATGTATTGGCTCTGACAACTGGACATGCACAAAACTTAAAGATTATAACCATAACTAAAAGTGTAACGACCGACAACACAAGTCACTCAAAAAAGTATGAAGACAAAGAATTAAATATTCTTCAAGGTTTTCTGAAACCATTTGAGTTTGGATGAGGTGTAAGTGGACAAAAAAACATAATAAGTGCAAGAACCTCTGCTATAACATTATAATGTATTGGCTCTGACAACCAAGCATTCACAAAAATTAGAAGATTCTAACCATAAGAAGAGAAAACTCCATATATATATGTATTCCACATCGACTAACGGATCTCGAAGTGATGGACAACCCGTCATGGATATCTTCAATGTAGAGACCAGTTGCAGTTCAGGCACAGATATGAGCATGGCATTGGTGAATAAGCACATTTACAATTTACAATTCTACTGTATAAGAACATATTAATGCCCCCCCCCCCTCCCCCTAGGGAATGGTATAAAGACACTTCAGTCAGTAGCACCGCCCCGGGGGGGTAATTCATGCACAAAGTCGTAGTAACAACCATTGCTTGAGACAAGGGAAGCTCTATGTAACCCACTCAAAGAGTAACTGATCTCCTAATGTAGGACAGTCAGTAAGTTAGGACAGGCGGTTATCTTCAGTGTAGATACCTTGCAACACCCGAGATCTCGAGTATACATCTATGTACCAGTTGCCCTCTTTTGCCACTTCTGGTAGTCGAACAATTTCGTCAGCGTCACTCCACAATCACCCAAAATCATTTTTGAGAGGTTTCTCAGATGAAGCCGTTATTTGAATAAAGACATCAAAAGGTATCTTACAAAAATATAGTTTAAAAAATTCAGTTTCATTATAATTCTTTCATAGTTTTTACTGATGTGCTGCACCAGTTTTATTATGTATTTGCCGAGTCATGTTGTAGTGTCACAGTAATGTGGATGTATGGGCCAAAGGCCTTACAATTCAATAAAATCAATAAAAATAGAAATCTATAGACCTATAGGCTACCTAAACCTTTGTCTTCAATTGAAAACATCGCCTACATAAGTCGTAGTTCTTATTTGGTCGTTTTTTTATGTGTTTTTTTTTTAATTTTCTGAACATTTCAAAGATGACTAAGGGTTTGCGGAACGATGCTGGCAAAGTATCATTGTTGAATATTATGCCGTAACGAGAGAACGGTTTCTACATGCTGTGTATCCTTAACTGTAGCCTACTAGGTTCTGGGTTTTGCTCTCTGCAGTACAGAAAAAATGTTTTATAATTACTATAACATGTGATTTTCAAATAACACACGTAACACCGAAAGAAATGGTGGAGAAAAATAAAAGGGAAAAAGGGGGGGGGGGGGGCAGTTTATTAGTTGAGGGTACAGTAAGATTGTGTTTGTCGCCCCTTTTAATCCAATAAGATTATTTACAGAGGCACGACTTCGATAATATTATATTTAACGTAATACAAGTAGGCCATGACTTGTTGATGCACTGGATCCTATACCTACTCTAGACTCTAGGCCTATGGAGACACAATCGGTTTTTGTTACATTTATGTTTGTCTTTTTCTTCTTTTTTTAGGGGGGGGGGGGGTTGAAAGTAATTATGTAATAAAATCTTCGTTTACATGTGAAGATTTGAAAATGAAAATTAATTAATTTGCTCTAGATCTATAAGAAAGCGAACATTTTCCGAAGGGTACAAAGTGAAGTCGGAAGTGAGCAGTGACGGAAGTGAAGAAAACGAAAGAAGTTTGTTTATATCCCTTGGGCTGACTTTGTAAACAAACACTGCTTGCCCTGCTTTCTTTATGATGACATAATAACCCTCTTGGTATAATAATTTGTTTTTGTGAGTTTTACAGATAGTTGAGTGAAGAGTAGGCCTCTCTATGATTGAGTGTGTCGTAACTGTAGGGTGGACCTTCGACTCTCACTTCCACTCTTGGAAGAGGCTAGCCAAGTTAATCATAATGTCTTAATGACGGCTAGACTGGCAGTCTAGCCGTACTTAAGTCTTAAGTACTTATTCTTAATAGGAAGAGGCTAGCCGTACTTAATGACGGCTAGACTGGCAGTCTAGCCGTACTTAACTTAATATGATGGCTAGACTGACCATTTAACAAAAAAATAGGCCTACTGAATTGTAAATATATATATATACATTTATAGTGTGCAGTACCTAAAGCATAATGTATTTGAGACGAAACCAGGTGCCTTAATGACAGTGAGTGTAGATCTATGTATTTTAAACCTCCTGTTTTCTAATGTTAACCCTAGAAGCGCTCAGCGTTTCACCGGAAGTAACCCGACAAAAATGCCCCGCCGCCACGGCCGATCAGTTGTAAACATGGGGGTTTGGCGGGGGGGGGGGGGGAAACAGCTGAGATACCCGAAATGTATACCTGCTACTGAAAAATGACCGTTTACGGCTCAACAGATGATAAAAAGCATATAAAAGCATATATTTTCTTTAAGCTGATAGAATGAGCCATTCAAAAATGATCAGCCACCAAACAAATACAAACAATGCCGAGAACGCGATAGACTCAACAATTAGTACATCAGCACGGCGAAACAAGTGATAACACATAGCGTGTAGTCGCTCAGCGGGACCGCGTCACTTTATCGATCGATATCTCGGCCAAGAGACGCTCTATGAGGTCAAGATAACTTGCAAAGTCATTGGTCACTATTTATAACTTTGGCCTGTAATTGACTATGTCATTTTCCATATAAGGAACGCTGGAATTTTCCATTGAAAAGGTTCAGCGTCTATGCCCTTTTTATAGGGCCTGCGCGCTTCCCGGTCGAAGTAGGTCAGCCCTATATATAGTGAATCCATTACGTTTTGTCATAAATTGTGCATTGGCCCCTGGCGTTGTGGGCGAGCTGTCATAATTCAATCACCTGTCGTTGTTGTTAGGTAGTCCCTCCAACCGATCATGTTGCGTAGGCCCCTCCCACTGTTGACCAATAGCTACCAATTTTCAGCTGCATGTGAGTTAGCGTGTGATCCCTCATAACCCAGAACTCATACACAAATCGTAAGTGAGATGAGTGGTTGCTGTTCACCCAGTCTGTAACAAAGTAACAAAGGACGTCAACATGAACTTGTTACAGAAGCGTCCCTCGTTCTCCGAGTGGTGGCGACCCATGTGTTTGTTTTAACATGGCACTCGGTCTTCCTTGTCTGATACATTTCGTTTTATTGTCAGCATTGTGCAAAATCAGCGACAAAATAAAAATTACAAACGAAATACAAACCAACAGCAACAACACCAACAAAGACAACAACAATGGGGCTACTTTCGATTGGGGCCTCAGATGGGAATGGTTTGTTTTCTTTATCTTGATCAGTCCTGCCTAAGACGGCCACCTGTCTTATGCGGCCACTTTTCCCTTTGACAATGGGTGGCCGTCTTACACAGGTTTGACTGTAGTCGGTATCAATGTTGTATGTTTTATCAGTAGCCTAGATCTAAATCTAGCCTACAAAATGAGCAATAAAATTTCACTTGTTTTTCACAAGGCCCGGGGGGGGGGGGGGGGGGCCCTGACTTTAAAAAAAAACATGGGGTGTTTCAGGGGGGCATGCCCCCCCCTGAATTTGACCACGATTTGATGTTTTGCAATAAGGTTTGAAAGGCTATCTCTCCATATCGGCACGCAAATCAAAAAGTAATTGTTTAGACTTAGAACCAGAAGTAATCGTCATTGGGATCAAAACTAGATTCTAGATTTTCCCAGTCACAAAAGTCGGGACCACCATATCCAAGTAGTGCCTTATGGGGGTTTCAGGGGGTCTCCCCCTGACGATCGTGTACTAGCTGTTGGCCTACTGATGTGTAGCCTAGATATCTAGTAGGGGCATCTAAAAATTTGCGACGTTTTTCAGTGCCAAAATCGTGTTCAGGGCCCTAAAAAAACGCTAGTTAAGTCGGGTGTCAAGTCCACCTGGTCTATATGTGCGTCCACTCGCTGTATTTCGTTTTATTCATTGGTTGTGGATCGATTCCGGTCCTGCAATTAAAAAGTATGAGAAGTTTCCATTTCATTTCGCATTTTACACTCTGGAAGTCGCCATTTTCTGGTAATTAAAAATATGTCTTCATCATTAGCGAGTTACACTAGCGGAGACGCTTGCTAGTCGGTTGCTTGGCAACTTATGAACTCCAAGCGCCCTTACTTGCTTTTATTACCGCTTTACAAAGGTTCTAAAATATAATCAGAGAGGGTTTACAATAATAGAGAGGTGACACTCGTGGCGGCGCTCCATAACAACAGTGCATTGTTTCGCGTCGCCCAGCGCGGGGCGCGAAAACACTTTACACGCGGTGATCACTGCCACGGCGATGCTCAGTGATGCTGTCATGCCATGAGAAAATGTAGTGCCGTCTGTAGTAAGTTCACTAGGTTACTAGGCCTTTAACAAAGAAGGAGGCCTGTGAAATTCTATCGCATATTTTAGGCAACCCCCTGCCTTCCTTGGCCATTTATAAACTGTAAGACTTGTTTTTGGCTTAAGTTAACAAAATTCTAATAAACAAATAGACGCAGATGTACTAGATATGAAAAAAATTATATCCCTGTAATTAAAGGAATAATCTGTTTAATTTTCATCAAATCTACTCATTCTCCAGTGACCCTCTGTCATCTCTCTCTCTCTCTCTCTCTCTCTCTCTC
>NW_004797356.1:579611-594871 GCF_000002075.1 Aplysia californica | reverse complement strand
TCTGTCTGTCTGTCTGTCTCTCTCTCTCTCTCTCTCTCTCTCTCTCTCTCTCTCTCTCTCTCTGTGTCTCTCTCTCTCTCTCTTTCTCCCCCCCCCTCTCTCTCTGTCTCTCTCTCTATCTCTTTCTCTCTCTCTGTCTCCCTTTCTCTGTCTCTCTTTATCCCCTCTCTCGCTCCTTCTATGTCTGTCAATCTGTTTCTCTGTTTCTGTCTGTCTGTCTGTCTGTCTGTCTCTCTCTCTCTCTCTCTCTCTCTCTCTCTCTCTCTCTCTCTTACACACACACACAAACACACACACACACTCACAAACACACACTTATTATATTAAATTCTCACAATTTCAGATCATGGAAAAGCACATGAAGCAATAATGATAGATCTATCACTTAAAGAGTTTAATAGGATCCCTAACTCCTTCCATTAGGGCTGTACCCCGGTAGCAAACCCGCTCGTGCTTGCAAGATGAGATGATGGACAGTAGTTGTAGAGGGTGTCGGAGCCATGGACAAGGACTGTATGTACAATGTGAATTATGTGATAGCTGGAGGCATGCAATATGCAGCAGAAAGGAAGAATTGAGAGGAAAGACAGGTCGAAGAGCTAGGAGCAGTGACTTTTATCTGTGATATTTTCATGCCCACTATTTCATAATTCGCTTGTACTTACCATCCATCCGCGTATTTTGAACACATAAATTTACTTGTATTTAAATTATTGAACATTACAAATTAAAATTGTAAATAAATCTACATAAGTATAAAGATATTTGGTTGTAAATTAATAAATAGAGTCTACATGTAAATGTTTTTTTGTCACTTTATCTAATGTCAATGTTAAGGAATGAAATATCTTAACATAGATCAAAAGGTTTTATTCATTTTTATTTCTTACATAATGAAGAATGAGTGAGTGGATAATAATAGGATAAAGAATGACAGACCGGGTGAACATAGATCTAGATTCTATGTTTAAACATCGTTTATTTCTAATATTATGAAGAATTAGGGGGTGCCGGTGGTGGCACTGACCAGACCTAGTGGACGCATTCACCAGCAAAGTGGATGCGTCACCAGACCAAAGTGGACACATTAAAATGCAATGTAGAATGATGTCTATTAAGCATACAGAGATTATAACTAAGTCTGGTGATGCGTCCAATTCTGCCGGTCACGCCGATACTTTCAAAATTTGGATCGATACGAAAATAGCCGAATTATGGCTTTCTAAAGGCCTGAAGGTGGACGCACACCTGACTTTACTCTGTGCAGCTACAAAATAATACCCTTTAGCATCCTCTCTTTTTTTAGGTTGAATAAATGTTTTATGTCTATGTAGTCTCATTTCCTCTCCAACAGAAATTGAAATCAAAATCTGTAACAATGGCTAGTGCTATGGAGCAACTGCGAGCTAGACAAGTGAAGGTGTACCAATCCTTCATCACATGCTCTCTGGAAACATGGAACATTGATGAGTTCATTAATGGCATGAGTAAACACGTCATGTCTCAACCTCTTGCAATTGGTGAGATTATTTTGCATTTAGACGTGAAGTAGTTAAGTCTTTTTTTTCAGCTAGTTGGGTCTGCAGCACTGGGTCGAAGATGAAGATGGTTCTTTCTGTTTCAAATCATGTATTTAAATATATATTTTAGTTCCCACTGATTTAGATTCAGTCACAGCTAAGAAAAACAAAATCAGTTGATCTGGGAAGTTTTAATCTGCTCATGAAATGCAATTTCAACTTTCAAAGATCTTAAGTATAAAGTAAGTATTCTTAGTGTCTATATTTTTTTTTTAAACTATTCCAAAAATATTACATTCAGTAAAAATGTTCATTGTGTTTGGCAACATCATCTTGGGAAGATTATGGTTGAAAAATCTGAGTGAGCACTCTATTATATTTCATTTGAACAGATTTGTCTTTTTTTGCTGGTATGAATATAGCTTTATGTGTGAAATTTTGTTCAACTGATATAATGTTTCTTGAATAGGAATAAAAACCGCAAGGTGTTTCAACTGTTGCAGTTGAAAATGACATAACAGTCAAAACTACAAAAACCCTTGGTTCTTAGCTTTGTTCTGGAAACAAAAGAGTGATTATGCAGCAGAGGATAGTTTGTCTATAGCAGCATAAGATGAATGTGAGTGTAGCAGGAGCAGCAGAGTGTTCAGTTTGATTAAACAAAAATATTATCCAAGGCTTTATTATGCAGGTCATTTTACTTAATGTATGAGTATTAAAGCAACCCTTCACAATAAAACTTCTCCGCAGATGTTGCACCAAGTTGTTCCTGTGGACGTTTCTTTGAACAGCATCCAACGATTATAGAAGATACAGAGGATGAGCGATTGGAGTCCTTTTTACACCACCTGATGGAAGGCCACTGCAAATGTTTACAGAAAAGGTATCAAAGTGGGTCCGAGCCTTTTCGATCATCAGAGAAACAATGGATCCATGTAGCAGCAGCGATCGGGAATCTAGAGCTCTTCACAAAGCTGGTTGGGAAATTTGAATGTGACATCAATGCTGAAACGTCACTATGTCATTTCACTGCTCTCTCACTGGCTGTGATGCAGACGAGAAGTTAGTGGCACGTGGTTGCAGTTTGCCTGCCCCCTGATTGCTGCATGCTTGTGGGTTTGTCCCCTCGTTCAAGGTTAGCTTGGGTAGTGGACACCAAATGAGTGGCCATCTCCGTTCAAATTCTTTGATGTATCAGCATGATCCCTTTGTTGTTCAGATTGTTGTATATTTCCGTTGGGGTGAAAAACATCCAGACAAACCTCTGTTTATTCATCCTCCTGGAGAAACTTTAGTTTCCATATCAAGTACAATGCAAGCATGAAATGGACAAGAGGTTACATCAACATCACTGAGTCATCATCATTGCCTTTCTCACTCTGGATCAGGATATAGGCCACGAACAAACACTTTCCACCTTTCCCTATCCTGGGCTAGCCGCTTGATGTTTTTCCATGTCTTTCCACTTTTCTGTACATCAATTACCGTGACTGTTCTCCAGGTTCTACGACATCTCTGAGTAAATTGACTTTATTTTTATAATTGAATCTATTGACACCTGAGTAAGCCAGAAAAAACCCTTGATTTTTTAACTTCATGTAGACTTCTGCATGGACTGTCCACTTACTATGTCTTAATTTAGCATGCTTGTAGTACTCCATTTTTTTATTTTTGCAGGAGTCTGCGTGTGTGTGTGTTTGTTTGTGTGGGTGTTGTGTGTGTGTGTGTGCTTGTGTGTGGGTGTGTGTTTTGGTGTGTGTGTGTGTGTGGACATATTCTTTAGTCTTGTATTTATTTAGTTTTACTGTTCTTTTTTTTTTACATGTGTAGTACAGGTTGTTTTAACTGTTTTGTGGACAGGTTTGTGCATTTCTGCAAAAATTGTGTTACTTACAGATAGTAACATGGAAAAAAAATACAGTAAAAGTAAATTTTAAAAAGTGCATTTGAGCTGACAACTCTCACTGTCTCCTTCTATGTGCATCTTATTTGAAAGTGTTGTCTTCCCAAATGCACTTTTTTTTGGTTAAATGATGTATTTTACAATATAAATTGTTTGTAAATGAAGTGTTTTATGGAAAGAGTACCATACCTAAGCACATTTTTCCCACTTGAAAATAATCTTATAAATGTTTCACATCACGCCTTTCCTTTCAGTGACAACAAACCTTTTAAGGCCCTTGTGAGAATAAATTTTATGAATTACCCGTAGTTAAAAACACACTCACAAAAGTGTACCGCCTTTTTATGTTTATTTTTCTACAGTAGATATTTAAAATATGAGTAAGTAATATACTTGCGTTCAGAAGAAATAGGTTTTGAATGGAAGAATTTTATCTACAATTACATTCTGCATTTTAATGTTACTTTTGGTTTATTATGTGTGAAACAGCTTTTCCTAATCCCTTATATCCTACCTATTTCTGACTTTTTTCTTGTTTTAACAATTATCTTTTTCTTTTGTCTATTCAGCTGATATAGTGTCCTGGCTGTGTAGCCAGCCTAATCTTGACGCCAACGTCCAGTCCAAGAATGAGAAACACACACCGCTGATTGACGCTATGCTGGCTGAGAAGTTCCACTTAGTGGACATATTGATCACGGCCAGAGGAGTAGACCTAAATGCTGTGAGAAACTCTGTGTTACTGAAACTTTTTTTTACACCCCTATCAACAAAAGTTAAGATCTTTTAAGAGGCAGCCTTCTGACCTTGCCTGTTTGAGTCAACCCAGGGTAAGAGTGATGCAACATCCCAGCTGAAAGACCGAGATACTGGATAATAATTTGTCCTCTCTGGGAACTGACAGTGGGTCTCTTGTATGTGACAGTGAAGTGCCCAACTGCTGGACCACAGACACTGGTTAGCCATGTGCATTTCATGAGGTGGTTTGCATCTTACCAACAGGGGCACAGCTCTCTCTGTTGGTGTGGTGCCGCTGATTCACCACAAAGTCTTTGTTTTGTTCTCAGAACTTCGGTGCAGTGACATTTTTTTAGATACCCTGCGACTTCTTTTTGTTCTTGTCATTTAATTGAGAATGTTTAATTTTACTTAGATGATGCCATTGCATTTGGCAGTCTGTTGTCTCTACTAGTGATGTGAGACAAAGGCCGTTGCAATGGTAAAGTTTGGGAGCTGTCTCATTAAAATTCTCTTTGTTTGTATTCATTTAGTTGAATTGTTTGGATTGATATATATTTCAGTTTTGCAAAGCTTTCTATATTCACAGATGAGTGTGAACAGACTATTTTCCTTCTGAAATTTTTGGTTTAAATTGAGCAACAAATGCAGGTAGGCCTAATCTTCAGCTGTAAATTTAAAATCTAACATTATTTTGCTCTTTGTTACTCTCTTTTCAAAACAGCAATAAATATACCGATAAAGATGATATTGATTTTTCTGTTTGAATAAAAAGACCCATTTTTTTGTGGCTTGCTCCATACAGATGCCTGGTTGTGCTATACACCTATTTCTTTTCTGTATAATTACTATTCTGGTCTTGTTGGGGGGGGGGTTTGGGGGGGGGGGGGGGGGGGGGAGGAGATCTGGCCAGCTGTTATTATTTATTGTGCCGTTCTACTGGGAATAACAACTCTACTTTCTTGAATGGGTTAGTTAGGGGGCACCACTGGTAAGGCCCATTTCTTGTCTTTCCTTCTGCTTTTTTTTTTATTGGCCTAGCTTGTGTTTTCTCTGTACTAAATGGCCATTATTGTGTAGTACAGTAGTCTCCGCCTAAGATCCCACTGCTTACGATCTCGGTTCACTTAAGATCCCGCTCTTTCAAGTGAACAGAATTTTTACTAAACAAAAGCCTCCCTTAAGATTTCGATCTGATTCACTCTGAAGGTCTACTGTCAGCTAAGATCCCGCATTTCAGATCATAATTTACGGAACAAAAACCCGGGCAGGCACAGCCGATTAACCAATAGTGAAAAGTTGAGATCACTGAACTGCCTGTCGCGTCAAAGATCAGCCACTTTCGTGAATGTGAACACATAAAGGTTGTAAAACCTGATGAAACAGTACAATGTTTGCCCCAGACAGGTTCACACCGATGTGTGAAGTGACCGATACATTTGTATTCCCAAAACATCGCACTCGCATCTGAGCTTTCCACCTAAACTAACATAATCACACGCAGGGTGGGTAGGGCTTACAATTTCGCTCTAGGCGGGATCACATCGAACTGTGAACTCCACCCAGACCATTGCACCAGTTGTCTCTACTCACGAATTTGCAAGACAGACTGAATGTCAATTGATGTGGTCACAACATAATGGTGCATAACAACAAAGGCAGAGGATGGTGCATAACAACAAAGGCAGAGGAACTCGGTCAGAGATGGAAAGTTATAAATTTTGGACAGGTAAAGGGGAGGGGCAACTGGATGAGCTTAGATCCTGAGACTCCTGATAGGATAATAAGTAAAAATGGCATGCCTCATGCCACTGTGATTGGTCATCAAGGTTGACCACGCTTTGCTCGCCAAATGTCATAAACCTACCCAGGGGTCACGTCAGTTCATTTTAGAGCGAAGGGAGACCATTTTACTGGTTGTGGGCTTAAACATGGGTCACCGTAGATTCTTCCCTTGGTGCGTCGGCAAAGATCCCGTTTGCCTAAGATCACGCATTTTCCTTGGTTCCAAGCACCGGGATCTTAGGCGGAGACTACTCTATACTTCTTTTCAGACTAAAGTACCTTCAGGTTTATAGCAGTCGTAAAATGCCCTTCTATATCATTCCCTCTTAGACCTTAATAAATTTTGTGCCTTGCTCGCTATTTTCAGAAGAACTTCCGAGGAGAAACCCCGTTGGTGATTGCTGTGCGGATGGTCAACGCTCGGCTTGTCAGAGTCTTGTTGGCAGCTGGAGCGGATTTCACCATCCCAACATCAGACGGTGTCCTCCCAGTCATGTTGTCAGTCGGGTCTGGTCACCTGGTGGTCAGGGAATTCATTGATGCTAAAGTTCCACTGAACAACATCGACAAAGATGGAGAGACAGCCCTTACCATGGCAATTCGTATCAGTGAGTGGCCTTGTTTTTGTAGTGCATTTTGGTCTCTTCAGTAATAACCAACATTACAAAATGTCATGAGTATTGGAAACTGCACTGGAAAGATATTTAAAGGAAGTTATCAATTCTCTTGGCATCCTCCCTTGCTTGAAACAGTATGTTAAATCACGTAGTATACTCTGTCACATTTTTAAGTATACACTGTTAAAATGAAAATAGCTAGTTTCACAATGAGCCGATATTCTTAAAAATTTCAGGAATACTAATTCAATCAATTTTAAAAACAAACAAAAAAACAACAATACCGAAAGTTAACGTAACAGGTTTATTCCCGACTTACAAGAGTGTGGGGGTGGTCTACAAAAGTAACGCGATCAGTAGCGCGTACAATATCCCCTTGCATTGATGACGGCCTGACGTCGTCGCCACATGGAATCAATCATTCGCTGCACTGCATTGCTCTCTCAAGTTGAGGAAGTGTCTGAGGCTGGTGTTGTCGCATGTTGTTCAACTCATCTCTGGTTTGTCTTGCCGTTTTGAAACGATTCCGTAAGGTGCGACAGGCGTATAAAAATATCCTCTCTTGAAGTACTTTTTTTTTTTTTTCTCAAGTCGACGGGGTCGATCTTTTGGTGATTCTGTTGTTCTTTCACGGTCAATTGTTGCGTACACAGGTCTTCTTGTTACATTAAAACGTCTCGCAGCAGCGGATACTGAGACACCCCCGCGGATCATTCCAAAAAGCTAATTTCGTACATTTTCTCTTAGGCGTGGCATCATGAAACTTAAGACAACACACGTTTTATCACTGGCGAAATGTTGCAAAAATGACAAAGGTTTGATTTGTACCTCATTTTTAAACAAATCATTTCCGTACCATGAGTTATTCTTTGAAAACACAAAACATGTAACTCGCGAGCAGTAGCAAAATCATTTACCCGTTCAGAAATCTGAAAACAACTCACCAGCGACAGGTATATCACGTAGTCAGTGTGTAAATTTGAAAGTAATTGGTGGCATAGGTTTTTTAAAAATTGAGTTTTAAAATGTGTATACTTAAAAATGTGACAGAGTATAGTAGTGGTAGTAGTTGTTGTTGCTGTAGAAGTAGATAGTAGTAGTAATAGTAGTAATGGTTATGATGTTGAAGTAGATAGTAGTAGTGGTAGCGGTAGTGGTAATGGTAATGATTATAATAATAGAAGTATTAGCAGTAGTGGTGGTAGGAGTACACTTGGTTTAATAAAGTGTTCTGTGAAACGTTTCAGCTGTTTATCCAAAGCTAGTGGAAATAACATTATGAAACTATTGCTGTTTTTCCCGTAGAATTGCAAATATAGGGAAAAAAGTGATCTTAAACTTAAAATTTTTTTTTTATAGTAAATGGAGAAGTCATGCCTTTGCTGTAATCTTCAGGAGCGTTGGACATTGTGGATATTTTGATCCGTGGTGGCGCCAGCTGTCGAGCCAATCCAGCCCGCCCTGCTCTAGTCCTGGCTGCCTCTCTCGGACAACTCAAGACACTGCTGTACCTTCTGGACATTGGTCAGGCACCAAACCAACGTGACGATCAGGGCTGGTCTGCCTTGCACTTTGCCTGTGTCCGAGGCCATGACAAAATGGTAGAGCTGCTGCTTGACCAGGATGCTGATGTAAATGCCTTGACTGGGTGTAACAGCAGCCCTCTGGCTCTTGCTGTCTTCAACAGGTAGGCAATGCTAAATACTTAGTGGTCCTCTCAGGTCGGTCACTTTTGTATGAGTTCAAATCCCTTGACACAAATAGGTAACTCTAACTCTGAAGACAGACCTTGCACTATTGGGTTTTGGGGGTCTATTGCTAACTTGTTTTTACCTTCAATTAGCAGATAGGTATGAAGAAGAGTTGAACAGAATACAGCTCCACTTTTCCAACTACTTTGTGCCTTTTATTTGGTGTGACATGTCAGGAATTGACCACTTCCCTTCTTGGGGTCAGTGGAATCAGTTTGTGAAGAAACAACATGAATTGTGTCATGTCCTCAGCAGCTTGCATTCAGTGAAGAATGATAGACTGTAGAGAACAAAATGTGTGATAAGAACTACGCAGAGATACACTTCTTGTTGTGTAATGGGCATTTGAAATTGATCATTCATACTGATTGTGTAATGAAATAACCAGAGAAGCTAACTTTTCCATTGAGGTTTTTTTTTAGTTTTAAAAATAGAGTTTCCTTTCTTGAATTTGTGATATAATAATTACTATGAATACTTTGGCACACCTCAAAGTTTATGTGGACAAGGACCCAAAATATTTAATCAGTCACCAATCCAGCCAAACTTAGAATTAAGTGGCAGGATAGAATAAGAAATGAAAAGCTGTGGGAAAGGACAGGACAAAAGGATAGAAGTAGAAATAGGACTAAGAAAGTGGCGATGGATTGGACACACCTTAATTAAGAAAGCCCAGCGGAAACATCACAAGACAGTCACTGCAGTGGAATCCACAGGGAGCACGAGGCAGGGGTAGGCCTCGGGAAACGTGAAGGAGATGTGTGGGAAGGGACATGAGAGAGATGAAGCTCACTTGGAACGAGCTTTTTGAAGTGAAGGATGGCCTAGGACAGAGATAGACGGAAGGAGCTTGTATGTGACCTACACCCTGCCAGGGGTGATGATGATGATGATGATGATGATGATGATGATGATGATGATGATGATGATGATGATGATGAATCCAGCCAAAGCTGTTGAAACAAGGTGCTCAGCTGGGAATCGTGGCTGTCAAACTAAGTTCCACCCGAGGTTCACCTTGAGAAGTCAAAATAAGTGCAGAAGAAAAAACACCACCCTTGTGTCTGAGAGATTGTAATGTCTGAATGGTACCCTGGAAGCAGAGGAGTTGTGCCATTGATTATGTGCTAGTAATTGTAGATTTATTTATTTTTACATCTGTAGGCTTGCTTGAGCAGTCTCAGTCTCTGTCACATTAATGAGTAGGCCTACATTTGCAACTCTTTTTTAAAGTCTGTCCTGTATTGTATATCTTATTGCTGGTGGTTTACTGTAAACCCTACCGCTAACCCTATTTCTTGTCTAGATGCCTGTGTTTGTTTTTTCTGGATGAAAATTGTGTTTTACTTTTACTTACCATACATTTTTAGGGGGTTAAAGTAGTGTGTCAATTAGGTATAACTGATATCTGTCCCTGGAAAAGAAGAGCTGCGATGAGGATTATTTTTACTTGTTCTTCATTGGTTCCTAGAAGGGTTACAACGGGGGCTCTCGTGGCCTAGAGATTCAGGTGTTCGCCTCTCTTTCAAAGGTCTTGGGTTCAAATCCGGGTAGCGGCGATAAACTTTTCTTCTCTAAAATTGTCTCCTTTCACCTACTTTCCTGCTCTCTTGCAATGTTCTATCATTTGTCGTTGTCTCCACTTTCTGCCCCCACCCCCTCACCTCCCTCCTCTGGGCTCCTGACTCTTTCTGCAGCCGTTCTACTGCTACTCCTTGGCTCCTTCTTACTGCTGTCTTTCAGCCGCACCCCTGATGTTCTGGTAGGAAAGATCTACACCTCAGCCTTCTCGAACAAGGACGTACAATCTCGGAGGTCCTGTGTGCAAGTTGCGCACGTTAAAGATCCCTTGGTGGTCTAAGATCGATAAGAGTAGGCTTCGGCTGCCATCCGGGCAAAATTCAAAATTTCCTACCAACTGAAAATGTTAAATGTGTCCTGCGTGCTCTTATGGCCTTATGCAATTGTGAGTCATAAATGTTTGCGCTGACATATTGTAGTATACAGAAGGTGTAGGTGGAAGAAAGAAGTGCGAGTGGTTGGTTGATGCTCTAGGATGTTTTTTTCCTTTAACGCCTTCCTTTAATATTTTGAAATATAGCTTTTTATTGTCCCAACCAAATGTAAACTTTAATGCAGGAGTAGATAATGTTGCTCACAGTATATTGTGGTCTAATTCGCTGATCATCTCATTACATATATGTTTCTTACTTGCTTTGCTCCAGGGGGGAGGGGGGGGGGGGTTTCAAGACAATTGCAGTTGAGAATCAGAACTGCTAGTGCTTTTATAACGTTTTTGTGAGAATTAAATGCAAATGTGCAGGGCACATTAATTTTCAATTGAAGTAATTGTTTTCTACTTTCAGACACAGCACTGTTGCCCTGTCACTCATCGCTTATGGCTGCCAGGTGAACACTTTTGATGATGATCTTGACACTCCTCTTCATTTTGCAACCTTCAACGGCAACAAAGATGTTGTGCGTGCCCTACTTGACAACGGTGCTGAGGCGTGTATGTTCAATCGTATCGGAGCAACTCCTTTGTTCAACGCCGTGGTGTCTGGTGTAGCAGATGTAGTCAAGATGCTGTTACCTCACTATGTAGAGGAAGACCTCCAGGCATGCAGTCAAGGCTTCGCCTACACACAGTGGGAGCTAAAATCAGAACTTTATTACCCCATCCCACGTTCCATGCTGTGGGTTGCGGCCAGTAACCTCAACCAAGAAATTGTCTCATTACTGCAACTGGCTGGTGTCAATGCCACGAAAGAAGACTGGGTCATCTCTCGTGATTTCCCGGAGCCGCTGCATGAGCCAGAGCATGCTGAGATTCGTGAGTTGCTGATCAATATGGCGTCGGTTCCTCGAGCTCTTGTTCTCTTGTGTCGTATCGCTGTGCGGAGTGCTTTAGGTGCGGGTAACCCACGTCGGGTAAACCAGTTGAGACTTGTACCTCGGAAAGTGAAGAATTACATCTCCCTCCGAGAGCTCTATTCAAATTGAAGTGTGTAGCACTGTTCAGAAAGTGGACTTTTCGAACTGAAGCTGTCATTAATGATAATGGTCATCATCATCATTGCCTTTCTCACCCTGCACCAGGGTATAGGCCACGGACAAACACCCTCCACTTTTCTCTATCCTGGGCTAGCCTCTTGATGTTATTTCATGTCTTCCCACTTTTCTGTACAATACTTGTTCCCCCGAGCTGAGCTGCTTCTGTCCAGACTGTATCCAGTGTGTTTCGCTGACTCCTAGTATGTGCAGCCTGTATCTCTTCATCTCTTGTACTACTTGAGAACTCTTTCCTGCTTCATACAAGGTGCGAACATTCCACGACGCAATCCGGAGAGACTTGTTCGACAGAGAAGGTTTCGGGTCAGAAGAGTCCTTTCGGCTTTGTCCGCTGTCCTTCATTGTTCCTGCTGATGCAGAAGCTCCTACGTCTCCCAAGATCGAAACATAAAAAGCTGTGTTTGTCCGTGTTTCTGTAACTTACTGTTTTGTACTGGGTTGGGTAGTTGGCCCTCCGCAAACTGGCACTTTTCGGGCGACCCGACCTATGCACTTTTAGTCGCCTCTTACAACACGCAGTATCACGGCAGGTGTATTCTTTGCTCCCCCATAGTAAAACTACGGGGCCCCCCACCAGCAGGGGAGAATGACAATGGTGCTATTTGTATACACATAGAGTCTGACAGGTACTTGACAGAAGAGAACTTGTTGTGTTGATGTTATCAAAATGTAAAATGGTTGTGCCGCTGCTAAGTACTGTCTTTTTATGTTCCTAATGTAGAACTGACATGGGCCTGAATTGGTTTTATATGTTTGAGTGTATATGTGAGGCGGCGCAGTGGAATCAGGCTCTCGTCAATTTTAGGGCATGTAGAGTTATTGGTTTCATCTTAAAGCTTGTTCAGTTTTCTTTATTTGGATGGAAAAAATATCCATTTATCTTGAATACAAGGTCGCGATATTTGCAAAAGAAGGAGGTGGGGGTCACCTGTTTTCAGAGGTAAAATTAGTGAGAAAATGGCCGCCAAAGATTAGTTATTTCATTAGCTTAAGAGTCCGTGGTAACTAAACATTTACTTTTTTTGTACCTTTAATCAACGTTTTTCAGAAAAATCCACACAGAAATGAGTTTTTTAATGGGCATGAAAGGTGTTGAGCCAAAAAAAAAAAATTTGATGAAAATTCACAAACCTGTGGAAAAATGCAAGTTTCTTCACTTTGATTATTTTGACGAGAGCCTGATTCCACCACGCTGCCTCACGTATACTTTTTTCGGTTTGTGTATGTGTATATGTGTGTGTGTGTGTATGTTTTTCTTCATACTGGTTTGAATGTACTATCAAATATCCTGTGTGAGTGATAAAACTCCTTGTAGCCTTTGATTCCAATTTTGACTCTAAGATCACATATTCTTTTGCAGTGTACAGCATAGTGTTACAAATTTCTTCTCTGCCTTGGAGATTTTAAATGTGACAGTGTTTACTGGTTGTATCATTGTGGTGAAATATTGTTTTTGGTGTTCAAAAGAAGTGAATGTTTGTACTATGAAAAGAATCTGATCAAGGTTTTCAATCTGATATGTGTTAAGTTTGCTCATATCCAAAAAATAATCCATAGGCATTTTTTAAAGGTGTGTGTCCAAAATGATATGTTTTGTGCACAAAAGTTAGACGGAAATCCTTGGGATAAATATCCCTTTACCATTTTTATATATATATGATTTTTAGAATGTATATTTTTGTTTCTTACAGCCATGTCTTTGTTTCAATGTCTCACAAAGCATATTGTGAGCAGGTTCCTTTCCATCACTGTTTTGGTCCCAGCATGCTTTGTTTTATACATGTAAAGGTGAAATTTGTATATGACAAAATTTTCAGCTTCATTTGTGGTTGGTAGATCTTATACTCATCTGACACAGGACTAGATCGAACCAGTTAGATCGAACCAGTGTGGGTGGTTGGCAGGTGCTCTGGTGTGGTTTGCTGCTTTTTTCATATCAATCATCTTGCTTCGTGATTCTTCTCCCTCCTTTTCTTTGTATGTTACATCTCTAATCATCTGTTCTTTTATAACCTATGTGTGTTGCAAGTGCTGTAAAACTCTCACTAAATCTAAACTAAATCAAAAGCCAATGTATATTTGAAGCACACATGGAAGCCGTGAAAGTAGTTAGAGATATAGATGTGGTAATCGTTCAACAAGTTCTGGAGTTCTCTCAAAGAATTCGGGTATACCATACATTTATAGAAAGATTCTACTGAATCAGATTCTAAAATCTTAATTATGTCAATGGGGTCGTAAAATGTTTATGATTATTAACCATTGACCGATCAGATTTCAGTAAGAATTTTTGTTTCTAGATCTATATTTTATGTAGGCCCTATATTCTTTTTGTCATTTTTAACCCTTTTTTTCAGTCCAGTAAGTGTAATATTGACACGTGTCAAATCCTTCTATCCATTTGTGAAATAAGCTTTACATTTAGATTCTCTTTTACTCTTCCTACATTTATTTATAGACTCAACAAGTTTGTTATGGAACCCCTCCTTATTCCTGATCGTATCTTGTGTTATAATAAAGTTGTATTCCTGAAACCATTTTGGGTCCATCTCTATCTCTAACAGTGGTTGGCACATTCCCAAAAGTGGGTAATTTCTCGTTCAAGCATAGCAGAATTGTAAATGGGCTGATTCATGTCTCGCTCATAACTGTGCCTGATCTACAACAGGGAACTACTGCTTTTTTTTTCGTGATCCTTACTATTGTCATTTCCCTCTACTTCTTTTGTATGTTTGTCGCTCTCTTGGGACCTGCTATTTTGGGGTGCCTTGATAGTCGAAGCAGACCTTGTGCTGTTGAAGCTAGAGAGGTGAGCAGTCTAAGTCTGATTCCTTGTTAAGACTTCTCTGTTGACACCCACCCCTTGGTGCTCATATGACCTTATGCAGTTGCGAGCGCCGTAAAACCCTCTACTAATACTCCTATAAAAAAAATAAAATAACAGTGTTTGGTCGACGAAAAAGGTGTAGTGAGAGTGATAGTTACTGTGGATGGTAAGTCATATGAGGCTTTCAGAATGAAAAACGCTTAAGAGAAGCCTGCATTCTGTGATCATCCTTGGGTGGAAATGAAGCTTTTAAATGCTCGAAATATTTATATATAGCAGAAACTTTTCTGCCAGAACTGGTCTCACTGGCCATAGCAGAAGCCACAAATCATTTTCCCTCATTTCTTCTACTCCACTTGAAAAAAATTCTCTTCTGCAGAGGCATAGACACTGATGGATGAATTATTATCTGTATTAGCATAAGTGTGTTGACTGTAAAATGATTCAGTGAAGTGAATAGGTCAGTCTTTAAGCATGTTTTGAGATAAAAAGTTGTTTTTTTTCCTAAATAGTTAATATCTCCTGGTCTTTATCCCAGTATAGGGCCAAGTGCTGTCTTTGAAGTATTCATTGTTGGATACGCTAGTGTGGTGTTTGACTTGAAAGTTACACATGCATTTAATGAAACTTCCTCCTTGCTTACTTGTGGATGTGGAAAAACTTTCTGCATACATATGCATGGGGCCAAAGCTACAGTGTACTTGATGATGATGATAATGATGATGATATGAAATGTGTGATGGGGATAGAGGAAGAAAAAGACTAAGAAGCTGGTGAAAATGTTGATGATAAGTTGGGAGAGGAGGAGGAGCTTGTGGAGGAGATAAAAATAAACACTGCCAATATGGGTTTTTTCTCGGATGTTTTCCCAAGCCATGGCAGTATACTGTCTATCTGCATAGAGTTCGTTAGTTTTGACTTAAGAGCCCTGGGTGGTTGGCGGGTGCTCTGGTGTGGTTTGCGCCTTCTTTCCTATCAAACATATATATTATTATATCTTCTTTATCTCCCCTACTTCTTTTTTTATGTTTGTTACTCTCTTGTAAC
>NW_004797356.1:571646-573762 GCF_000002075.1 Aplysia californica | reverse complement strand
TGGTGGGTTGCTTATTTTTGCAATATTGTTGGGGGAGTGGGTTGGTGGGTTGCTTATTTTTGCAATATTGTACCACTTTGTATGAAATCTACCTGTCAAAGACAACCATTTTCCCCCTCGACAATGGGTGGCCCTTTTAGACAATTTCGAATGTATGTTATCCTGTCGTAGTTCCGTCTTTCTATTCAGGTGTACTCCTCACAGCCCGTGTTTCCACTGATGAGCAAGGAAGAAGCAGCCTGACCCTTCATAGATGTATATCGTGCCCACTTCGGATGTTTCCTCTGTAAAATATACACGCTTTATGTGATGTGGGTCAGTGACCTTAAACGTAAAACTACTTAAACACCGAATAAAATACCCGCCTACCTACCCATATAAAATTAAGCTGAAAGCGTTTATAACGCATGCCATTATGACTAACCCAAAAAGTTGGCCCCACAAGAAATGGATACCCTGATTGGCGTAGAAGGTCTAGAAAGTTCTAAAAAGAGATGGTATGGGCACATGACAAAATCAGCACGACTTACAAAGATGATCCCACAGGGCACTGTACAAGGAGAGAAAAAGAAAAGTAGACAGAAAAAGGGGTGGTAAAACAACAGAATGGACAGGATAAAATTTGGGTTAAGCCATTTGAAAAGCTGAAAAAAGAGAAAGATGGAGAAAAGTGGTTGCACCATCATCTTTGATGCCCCTACGGTCATATAGATCTCGACGAAGGGATAAACAGCAATACAAAAGTTCCGAATGGAGATATCAACTAGACATTTACCTAAAACGGCTACCTACACCAGGCAAGGGTGTACGTCGTCGGGTGGCTAAGCGCTTCACCTTTGCTCGCATTTAGCGTGAATTCGATTCCCGAAAGGGGAAGTATAATATATTTTATCAATGAAATACTTCTAATCGGATACTGTAGCTAGCCCATTCACTGTGGTCGACTCTAACAGGCAGGGTCGATGCAGGTAGAACCCAAAATATTTCTAACTTACGTCAACAGGTTCACAAAACGTAATTTTACTGCAAAAGAAAATTCTAACAAAGATGACGGCGTGGGTGGTTGGCGTGTGCTCTGGTGGGATTTGCTCTTCTTTCCTATCAAACTACTGTCGCCTTTATCTCTCCTCCTTCTTTTTTATGTTTGTTACCGTCTTGTAACAACTCTAATATTCGGCACTTATATGACCTTATTGTGCTGCAAGCATCGTAAAACTCTTACTAAAACTAAAAGATAACGGCGATACAACCACTGGGTTGTTACATTATACTTTCGAGCATTTCGTTTTTCATAATATTAGATCTATCGTCCTGTTGAAAGGGAAAAACGAATGGTTTGGTTTGTCGCCCTTACTGCTGTAGTCACAAACGCGTGCGTGCGCCCGTGCTTGTGGGGGACTGGTGGGGACAGTAAGCTTGTGACGTGTGCAGTGCGCGGTGCCTCGGGACAACACGACGCTCACCCTATCGCGGGTGGCACGAACGAAGCGTCACACATCCGAAGGTTCTGTGCTCAGGCAAGAGATAACTGTTGCTGACTGCTGCTGTTGCTGCTGCTGCTGCTGCTGCTGCTGGTACGGGGTCTAGGGTTCTAGGGCTTACGACGACTGGGGAATACCTGAAGGTAAGGAATACTGTTCGGTGGTTCGGTTTTATTCTTTCTTTCTTTCTGTCTTTCTTTCTATCTATCTATCTATCTATCTATCTATCTATCTATCTGTCTTTTTTCTGTCTTTCTTTCTTTCGAGACGTTTTCCGTCCACTGTAGGGTGTAGCCCTCTAATAACGACGTCCACTCTGTTTTATCAGCTGTTTTCTCAGTGTCCAGGTCATACCCGTCTGCTCTCTGGTGTCATCTTGCCTCCTTCTTTCCGGTCCTATATTATTCAGTTTTGTTCCTGATTTAAAAGTCAGTATTGATGTACGTTTATGTGTTCTTTTTTGGAATTAGTTGATACTGTGCTTTTAACAGTATTCCATTATACGTTATTTGCACTCATCATATTGACATACACGCTCATGTGCTCATACACACACATACACACATACACATCAACATCAATCGACACACACAGACACACGGACACACACACACACACACACACACACACACACA
>NW_004797356.1:567572-569443 GCF_000002075.1 Aplysia californica | reverse complement strand
CCACACACACACACACACTCACCTTTCTATGCTCTGAAAAAAAAGCACACGCAATTACGATATTATTAATCAGCGTCAAAATTATTCGTTTTTTTAAGAAAGAAGAGAAGACGATCAACAGTCCCCCCATTACACCCTCCACGCCTTTAGGGGGTTTAATAAACGATAGCAGATGGCGCAATAGACGGATTATTTGCAACATAAGGGGAAAAAAAGCTGGCAATGACGTATGATGAGGCTGAATACCCCAAACCAAACACATGAAATGGATCTCTAGTTCTTACTGAACTGACAAAATAACAACGTGCGCTGGTGAGCGGGTATATATACGGTATTATACAATATGTCTTTTAAAAAAGTACCTTTAAAAGAATTTAAGTCGTCATCTTTGTGACCAATTTTAACAAAACTTGGAAGAATGAAAGTCTACCAAGGAGACACTAAATTGTCAATATAACGAAAATCAATAGAAGCGTTCGAAAAAAATCAAGTTTTAAAAAGGTCAACCCCAAATGAGTGATACGCAAAACTGTTTCTTAGAAGTGTTTAACTACAGCGGCGTGGCCAGCCCATTCTGGTTTCAGGACAAGACAGATGCAACCACGACAATCAAATGTAAATCTCATAGTGCTGAGAAAGTTTTGGAGACTTTTTTTTATGTAAATTTGTTCATCAGTTCACGAGTACACATTATAGTTTAATTCTAAGTTGCAAAGTTTTGCGTTTCATTCAAATTTGAGTGACATCTCAAAAACAGGATATGTTTCGAACACGTAAATTGATGTTCTTCATATTCACAAACGCAACGTCCTCTTGGTTGAACTTTAGCTATTTCAAGTTCAGTTGAAGTTAATCAAAAAATGACTGAGTAATTCCATTCAACATGGGCCCTCTAGTTTTAGATACCCAGTATTTAACAGATCCAGTACTAGGCTTATCTATACGCTATTGTCGAGCAAGGCACATTTCAAACGCGTAAATAATAAATTGTGTTTTTGGGTGTGTTTTTTTTTTCTTTTCTATTCTTGCCCGTCTGATCAGTCCCAATCTCGCAACTGCAGATCCTTTATGCTCTACCAGATATCTAGCAAATCTAATAACAATTTCCGGACGCATATTCGCAGGCTTTGGTCTGCAGTGGTCGTACTGACCTACCAAAAGACGTGATGAGGAGAACGAAGTGCAGCTATGTGCTGTATGCTGGGATGCAAAACGGGCTACATAAATTCGAAGCCACAACGTTATATCATTATTATTCAGCCCAGATTGTTTTGGCATGTTTATGACACCCCATTCCGTTAAACCAGTCCCAGGAGGTTGAGATTGTTTGAGAATGCTATCAGTTAGTTCTGCTGGGGTAAGTAGTGATACCATACTCGCAGATTGAAAAGCGCATATAACTTGCTGTTGAGCAGGAATTTGGGCTATACAAATGCTATACATGTATTACAATATATTATTACAGTTCAATTCGAGATAGACAATAGCCTGTCAACCCATTTTACATTGCTGAAAAGAATTTCTGAACCCATACCATACTTTCCGCAGCCATCATTGTCTTCCAATCGATCAGAAACAATAGCATTTAATTGTTTTAATGAAGCAGGTGAATTTAATTAACATTTTTGGTTTCAACTATCGATTTGGGGAGAACAGCATACCTTACAAAAGAGCGCCAGTGGGCCGGAAAATGGACGAGGTGTGATCTGCATCTAATAATAGACCCCAAGTAGGTCAACCTGCTTTCTATTCCTTTGTACGTAAGGTTTGCGTCGTCATGCATAATTTGTTTTAAAAAAAAAAATTTGTCCGGAAATTAGGCTCGGGTTTTGTGTGTGTTTATGAGTGTGTGTGTGTGTGTGTGTGTGTGT
>NW_004797356.1:564232-566017 GCF_000002075.1 Aplysia californica | reverse complement strand
CACACACACACACGCACACACACACACGCACACACACACACACACACACACAAATACATTTACATACAAGAGTCTTCCATGACCTCCCGTTACTCTGTCACACTTCTTCAGCTCACTCCTTTTTCTTTCTTTCGCAATTATGCAAGTTGTTCTCTCTTTCTCATACTCCCATTCATTCTTTCCCACCCCTGAAACTCACTTCCTTCTCACTTTCATTCCCCTCTAACTCACTCCTTAAACATCTCCTTTTCACTCTGTTCTCTCTTCCACACCTTTTTCTCTCTTCCACACTCTTTAAAATCACCCCTTACTCTTCTCCCCCACCCCACCCCCCTTTTTATCTTCAATGCTCTTCCAACATACTCTCTTCTCTCTTTCCACGCCCTCCGTACTTCTCCAACTCACTCGAACCATCTTTGTCTCTTTTTTTTTATCAGCGTCACTCCTATAGTCTCCTCAAGCAAACCGTTCTTTAGTGCTATTTTCAGCCACCAAACAGAACCACACTCACTTCCGGACGTCACGTCAGGCTGTTTCCCTTACGTCACTTCCGTCCTTCACTCTTGTCTCTCTATTCATAATTTCCTTTTCCTGCTGAGGCTGTTAGAAATTTCATTCTGAAAGTCAGCATTTCAGAAATTTGATGTTTCACAGAATGCATTTTGCAGTACATAAAGTAATATTACCCGAACGTTTTGACGTCCTTTTTTAAATGGAACGAAGTGGGTTGCTTCAAACGGTATCTGACACTCGATAGCTCCGTCTTTTTTTTTTCAGTGCAATTGTTCATATCATGGTCTAGATTCCTGAAAATTCATGACATTTGCAGACATGTTGCTCTCCGTTTCAACTGCGTGCAACTTATATCTTGAAAGTGGTTGCCATCCACTTTGTTTCTTCTTCCTTGAAGAATATTAAAGAAGGTAAAGCTTTACTGGACAAAGAATGGTTACCCCTGATGGTGTTACGACCCCCACCCCCTCTTGTCTATTCTTTTTTTTTTTCAAAGACAGAATTAGAACAGAGATCCTAGGACAAGAAAAGAGCTGAAGCCAAAGCCGGCTGGTTAATAATGTTGACTGTTGGCTTACGGTTTTTGCTGTGCCCAAAATCCAATATCCCTGGTGGAATCTATGGAATCTGGAAGCGTTGGAGGAAGAAATATTTGATTTGTTGGGGTCCTTCTTTTATGAAAATTTAGGCTAGACGAAGAAGATTACTTGTAGTTTTTATCTACGTTGTATGTATGTTTTATATACGTTGCCATTATAACATTTTGCTGTACATCTTGAAACTATAGCTACTCCAAAGCAAACACACGCACTTAAACAGAAAGCAAGAACTGCCTGGTTTCACTACGCCTGGGCTGATCATGATCTTTAACGTTATGGCTTAGAGTACTTAGAAAGCGTACGGCCACAAAATGTACGATTGTATATACAGTAGCTATATCCCCACTGAATCATCACCAGAAGTACTGCAGTCCCTTCCTTCCTGCCTCCCCCACCCCTATTCTTTTTCATCCTGCCCCTAGTACTTAACGAATCTGTCGTTCGCACCCGCCAATAGTCAATAACCAACCTTCATTTCCACAAATCCTTTGTCTCTCCCCGTCCCTTCACCACCCCCAACCTTTCAATTTTGCATATCGAGCGTATTTATTCCTCCACTCTCTTCCATTTTTACTAATTCAACTCACTCCCTTACATATTCACTTCTCCCCTTTCACACGTTCTCAAATAAGTCTCCTCTTTCCCTCCCCCCTTCTTTCTACCCCCCCCTCTC
>NW_004797356.1:561213-562737 GCF_000002075.1 Aplysia californica | reverse complement strand
ATATTAATAACAATAATAATAATAACAACTAGCAGTAACGGTAGCAATAATAGGAGAAGCAACAGTAGCAAAATCAACAACAATATCGACAACATCAAGAATAGCAGCACCAGCAACGAACCAATATCTCCTTCTACCACCATGGCAATGTGCTCTCACTATGAAACAGCTTGGTTACCTTATATGCCAGTGACTTGACGGTCACCATTAGACTGAATCGTGTAAACACAAGGCTCGAATAAAAAGTTAGAGAACTAGAAAAATCTACATGTGTATTTGCACAGGGCCGCTGGGGTCAACATAAGGTCATTAAATCGGGTTACAAAATTATGTCACCGACAGATCGTATGGCAAGGTAAGAATTATTACAATCACGTTTAACCCCTATAGATCTTCTTTAATTAATCCCATTTTGCTTATATATCATTCTTTTGTTTCAGCACTCATTCGCAGACTGATATTTTGTTCAAACGCATTTATGCATCTGTCTTTTTTCACTGACTTGCAGTATCTGTCGAGGCAACTGTGGCCTTTTCCATTTTAACAGACGTGGTGCCGTTGTTGGTTGATAACCCGTGGTTGGGGTCTAAGGTGCAAGGTTTATGCATTTTTGTTTCGTTTCTGTCCTTTTTTTTTTACATTAGATATGTCATTTACAGTTCCCAGTTCATACATTCGAGAAATCGTACTTAGTGTTCTCCGTCTTTCTGAGAGAATGAAGAATCCGTATCACCTTAATTTGGTTTCGCTGGCAAGGTCGTATCAGTCAGTGTCCGTAGTGACCTAAATTGTGCCGATTTGGGCGTAAAATAAATATTATTATTATTATTCAGTAACCATGGGATGTCAACTGGTTTTTTTGCCTTGTGCGAAAAGATGCCCCTTTATAATACGTTATTTGAAAAGTGCTCAGCTATGTTAAATAATAAATACATTTGCATTTTGTTTCATGAGATACTCAATAACGGAAATGCAGTTTACATCCCAAAAATAGTAATCCCATTTGGAAAGTATTATAAAAA
Source organism: Aplysia californica (assembly GCF_000002075.1). Taxonomy (NCBI): domain Eukaryota; kingdom Metazoa; phylum Mollusca; class Gastropoda; order Aplysiida; family Aplysiidae; genus Aplysia; species Aplysia californica. Next base: position 561,715 of record NW_004797356.1, on the reverse strand, counting down.
TGCGTACATTGCTTTGTCTTGTCTTCCCAATAGTTTTCAGGGATATCCATCTGCCTAAAGGGCATTATCGTGTAAGCAAATTAAATCTTCGTAGACAAATAACAAGTTGTTACCTTTCTCAGCGCCATCTGGGGTGGGTGATGGGTTGGTCAGTAAACAGTTTGCAGTGATTTCAATTCTGATATCTCCAAAATACGCACTTCTGTTTCCTGTTTGCATGAGAATAATATTATTGTATAAAAACTGTGCGCATGTGAATATAAACTAAGCGACAATTTTTCCTTCCAGAGTGAGTATGTATCGGAAGATGCGAGTATCTGTGTTCAGCCGTTGCTGGACGTCTGTAAAATAGCCCCTGTTAGTTTGTGAGTATGTGTGTGTATAATATATAAATTGACTATTACTAGGTAATGAAATCGTCCGGTGATGAGTTGATATGATCAGGTGTGTTTGTGTGTGTGTGTGTGTGTGTGTGTGTGTGTGTGTGTGTGTGTGTGTGTGT
>NW_004797356.1:559294-560529 GCF_000002075.1 Aplysia californica | reverse complement strand
GAGAGAGAAGAGAGAGAGAGATAGGGGGAGGAGAGAAAGAGCTAGAGAGCTAGAGAGCTAGAGATAGAAAAAAAATAGTGAGAGAGAGAGAGAGAGAGAGAGAGAGAGAGAGAGAGAGAATGTTTTTAGTTAGATGTTGTACGCCCGCATCGACACAATTTAGATCATTTAGAAGGCGGGCTTGGGTCAAACCAGGTTGAGATACAACTTCCCAGAAGAAACACAGACATAGTCGTTAAAAATTCTCCCCAAACGGGTATCAAGTTCAGGTCTCCTGAGTGAGAGTGAGACGCTGACACGACTAACGGATACACAACAGACGATTGTGAAATGCAATATGCATTTTTAGAAATGCATTTATTTCAAAATGTGCTAAGTACTGGTATTTCTTTAGTTTTAGTTTTAGTTTTAGTTTTAGAAAGCGTTTTACGGCACTTGTGACACCATTTAAGTGCTGAAGATTAGAAGAGTTACAAGACCGTAACAAACACATAAAAGTAAGAGGATTAAATCAATTTTTGGATGTGTCCAGATAAGTTAATTTTTGGAACAAATACGTCTGAGAGCATTTAGGCCTACTTTCTACTATTTAGTTTCTTTCTATTTCGAAATTTTTTCACAGATTTTTTTTTACACCAGAAGGCATTTAAAGTTATATTCATTTTATTTCTTTACTTTCCAAATAGACTTTTATTTAAAAGTAACGAGTGTCCTAGTATTGGCTTTGATTTGGTCTCTTTTTCTTTTTAACTTTCTCGAAGCTTCAATATGACTTAGTTTTAGTTCAGTAAACGTTTTATGGCACTTGTAACTCAGTAAGGTCATTGTATGGATGCTGAAGATTAGACGTGTTAGAAGAGGGTAACAAACACACACAAAATTAATGAGGAGTGATCAGGGCGATAGATATTTAATAAGGAAAAAGAGCAAACCACGCCGAAGCACCTGCAAACCACCCGCAAAATAGGATTTAAACGCTAGTGGAATGACAGTGACGATTAATATTCCCGTGCTGGGATGTCCAAATTCCTCCCACGCTGTCTATTGCTTGTGTTCAGACTTATACTAAGCCTATTTCATCGCTTTCTGGTTAAGTCATAAAGCAAACGATTCCTTTGGAATACTGAACGACGATGTCTGCAGCTCGGAGACCACAGTGCCCGATCCTCTCGGTCTTACCGACATGAGATATTGCTTGCTGGCTGTTCTTTGCGAGCCCCTCATTTTTCCATCAT
>NW_004797356.1:555988-558874 GCF_000002075.1 Aplysia californica | reverse complement strand
ACAGACAGACAGACAGACAGACAGACAGACAGACACACACACACACACACAGACAGACAGACAGACAGACAGACCGACAGAAAGAGGTGGAAATGTTCAAATTTGACACTCAAGTGCAAATAACGAATGCAGGTCACGCCATATTGGACCCAGAGGTAATGTGCATTAAAATTTACGAGAAGTGACATTTTCGTATATATCTAGATAATGACAATAATTGCTGCAAGATGTCACCCTTATACAAAGTGCAACTTAGATCGAAATGTATGCAGTCTGTTTTATTGCATCCGAACAAAACTAGGCAGCGTTCCCCGTGAGTTGAACAAGAAACGCTTAGCGAAATAATATTAATCGATGCCGTTTGATTATTCTGGAGGTTGGTCAATTACTGCTACCACTACCACTGCTAATGATGATGATGATGATGATGATGATGATGATGATGATGATGATGATGATGATGATGATGATGATGAGGAAGATGATGATGACGATGATGCATCCTGTTGTTTCTTATTGCCTGTCGTCAGAGCACACACACAAATACACTGTACACACATATACACTTGCAAAAACACGTATATATACAAACACATATACACTAAGACATATACACAAACACACACATACACACACACACGTACACACACACGCACACACTCACATAATTTACAAACGAACGCTTTGTCACAATGTATGAAACTATCTCTGTGTAGCCTCCCCTTTTCGACCCCCACCCCCCAAAAAAAAAACCAACAACAACATAGTCCTTCTCACAAAAGAACGATGTACACTGTTTACCTCATAAACCAGAACTATCTAGGGGACTAATGAATCTATTACTTAGATTCTACATAGACCACATTTCATCTAAACTTAGTAGCCGAGTCTTTTTTCGCTCTTTAAAAAAGATGTTTCAAAAGCCTCTTTGATTCTGTGGAGATAAGGCACTGGGGCAGCCCTATACCTCCAGGGGATTCCAAGACCATCTGTGGCAGAGACAGGGACATCAGGTTCCAATTCGATAATCGAGGGCGCGAGCTGAGACCTGTGAAAATGAAGTTTCTATCACAAGATCCTAATCGAAGATTTTCGATACCCGCCAACAACGAAGAAAATCCGGAGGCGCTCTGTGATAAACAAAATAAAATCCCCATTTCCTCCCAGTTCTTCGTTGAATTGTATTTTTAAACACTCTTTTTTTTTTGGAGAAACTAAGGAAGAGTTGGGGGTATTCTCGGTAGCTTTTACTTTCTCTCTTCCTCATCTGAGTTTTGTTTTGTTGTTTGATTTGCACTGAGTGGCCAACCCTATGTCGATAATTATTCTTCACTGTCATTCCAAGAAAGAAGCCAGTACCGTACTATTCCAAAATATACCATCTCGACGGTTGGGGTAACCCAAGTGCTTTTTATTACAATTAAGCAAACCTTCTTTCTACTTCTTTCTAATATTATCTGTGGCATTGAGATTGTCAGAGCCCTTGAGATTGGGTCACTTATTTTCAACGAGGACTGGGTGGTTGGTGTGCACACATGTATGATCGGCAGGCTCTGTCTCTGGTCGGCGTTATTGATAGAAATTTAAGAGTCAAAATCTGACGATAGATTCAAAAAGTTATCAAGATTTAAAATGTCTAATTTTAGGTAGACTAAACACGCAGCAAAAAGCAGACCTTTGAACACAATATGATATAAAGATAAATCAAGTACTCATTTACTCATTATTAAGTCTTCATACAGTCAATGGTACTGTTGAGGCATAGAAAGACTGAATGAATCCTCAGGCTTTTAATACCAATTCTGTAAAGCCACAAAGTTGTAGTAAGAAAATGACTTTTTCAACGTGTCGTGTATGTACCTTTTAGCCTACTACGTCACAAAAGGCTGATTTGAGAGGCTTTTCTTAAAATGAACGATTGTAACCCTTTCCGGGTCAGGTCGTAATGGGGTCATGACTTGAGTATCATTATAATCTGCTAAGCACAACGACTCAAAAGCATTCTAAGGTTTTGTGTTGTGAAGAGGGGCAAAAATTAATACGAGACCGAGGGCTTGTCCACATTGAGCTCCTTCCACGTTCAGAGAACGACTCGTGGAAGGAACGAACAACTCAGGAAGGTAAAAAGAGATTAAAGAAAACAGAGGAACTGGGGACTCGCGGAGCTGCTGAACCGGTCGGAGTTTGAGAACAGGAGACATGTCAAGAGCCTGGCGCGCAATTGGAACCCCCTGGATCGATCCCCACTCGGCTCCCAAAGCAAGCAGTGGACTGCGGGTATTGGGAAGCCTAGTCGGCTGCAGACAGAGGTATCTGAGGCCCTAGTCGGGACGTCCTTTGAGATGACATTATTTCTACTTCCATTCTGTTTAATACAAGTTCTATGAAGGGGTTTTCGTTCTGTCCTATTGATTTTAAGACCATGCACAAAGTTGGTTGGCATGTTACACGGGCTTGCATGGTGTGATAGTCAGGACACTTGGCTCGTAATCCTCAGATTCCGCGATCAATTTCCTGAAGAATTCCAATTTTTTTTCCTCTGAGAAGTTTCAAGATTCTTAGGCTGGCTCGATCATTTCGACTCTTTAATATATCATCTGAGTTTTAAAGGGGCGTAAACGAAACAAGACTTGTATTGCAAGGTGGGGAGTTTATAATGCTCTACGTTTGGATATTTTCTGTGACACTTATGTGAAACCGAATCTGATGTGAGATCTAGCATCACGCTATATGCGTGTGCAGAAATACTAATTGAGAAGTCAATAGTAAAATGAATACATTTTTATGAGGACTTTGTGAGTCTATTTCTTTCTCTCATTTGGTTAAAGAGAGAGAAAAAGAGAGAGAGAGAGAGAGAAGAGAGAGAAAAATGTGTGTGTGTGTGTG
>NW_004797356.1:554515-555756 GCF_000002075.1 Aplysia californica | reverse complement strand
ATTATTAATTTTTCTCATGTCTTTTATTTTAATGAACGAATCTATTTATGTCATTAAATTAGTGCACTAGATCTAGTCCTTTATTATAATTCAACGGAACACTGCCTCTGCTTTATTCAATCATGTTGAATTAATTATAGTTATGCTTTTCATTTCATGCATAAGCGTAAACGCTAAAAGGTAATAAAAAGACCTAATACCCCTTTTGTTAAAAATCCAATTGACACTACGTTGACAGTGTATAGAGAGATGCGTTTGTAGGGATTCTTTTGTGAGCTGTGATACGCATTCCTCTCCATCAGTTTCTATGATGCAATGGTTAGGCTCTTTGTCAAGTATGAAAAAAATGAGTTCGATCCCCACACAGGGGAGATATTTTATTTGGTACTTCTGTCTTTCGGTCGGAATTTATTCGCAGCAAACCTATGTGATTCACAGCCGGTCCTTGTTGGTAGGATTAAGGCATTTAACTACATGTACTTGCATACTTTAGATAATAACATTTTTAATAATGTTCGACACATACAGATTATGGTATGTTTAAGGTAAAACAGTCTCTATTGTATAATAATGAATGAGGAAGGAGTCTCCTTAAATGCAAATTCGTATGCATAATTCTAACAGCGCGCTCCAGTGATCTAAATACCTAATACTCATTGAGAGAATAGATAGTATCTATGCAAAACGGACTCGGTAGTTAGCCAAACTATTTTGAGTTGTCTGTCAAACAGCATATTTATGATCTCTTGGTTAGCGAAAGCTACATTTGCCCAGGAATGTATTTGCAACTCGTAAAACAATCACGCTTAGAGAGTACAGACGAAAACGAGGGTTCTTGAAGGGTAAAAACAGAGACTCTTAAATATAGTAAAAGTCTAGGTCTATATTCTTCTGTGCTGTCTGCCTGGCTGGCTTAATATCTACCCTTATGACAATGATGATGTATACCTTATTACCTCTAACATCCTGTAACTCTCTGACAAAATCAAGCATATGGAACATAATAGACAGGAGCAACACTGGAAAGGAAAGGTTTAACTCCAGCAAACATATTTTTCTAAATAGCCTTACTGGTGTGATACCCTTCTGTTCCACTATGGAACATTGAAAAGGAAAACCGACAGTACCGTACTGTCCCTCATAATTGAGACATCATATCCCCCTTCCCCCCCCCCTCCCTATGGAATACCCGAGTTGACGGGTGCTCTCAAAACATTTCTCTTTTCTGAAAGCCGAGGACT
>NW_004797356.1:548887-551115 GCF_000002075.1 Aplysia californica | reverse complement strand
TATGTATATTATATATTACATTACTTTCTATGATTAAATTTGATTTCAAATTACTAATTGAAACGAAACGAAAGAACAAAACCAACAACGGCAAATAAAGAAAACATGCTTTAGCTCGAAATAGGCACGTCAAAAATTAACAAACAACAAAGATGGGCTTTTGTTTTAACTTCTGTTGATGGTATACATCTCGTGTACATATTTATATTACAAAATACACCAACATCCAAAGACGCAAGCAAGTCAAGGATCTATCCCACTAACAAATCGCAGTCTCCATAATTTAGACCCACCCCTGGGACCAGATTTCATTGTTTTCCAATAAGTCTCCTCAGCCTGGTGGTCCCAGAGATCCCAAACAACTTCAGCTTTCATCCACCAGGCTTTAATATTCCTGACATCGCCAAGACTTATTCTTGTTTTTCCCCTGCTTTCTCTCCTTCCACAGAATCGAAACCCGCCGATTTGTCCATCTGCTGTGCCGAGTCGAGGACTGGGAAGCGGATGGTGATTCCCCCTGCAGAGAAGGGAGACAAATATCGGAGATACGAGCAAGGGACTTCACGCAGAGGAGAGTCTGAAAAAGGAAAGGGGGGCCAACCAACACAACAACTCGAGCTCGATTCTCTTTTTTGGTTTTATAGCTTCTTAACGACTGAGAACTGTAAAGGGCAGACTAAAATAGGAGTGGAAACTCTAGGAGCGTGACCTTTAGACAGAACGAAGGAAGTCTTTATTGTGAAATCTTTTGTCAAAGTGTATCGTCGTTCAAGAGAGGAGGCAATAATTATGGTGTATTTGCGTAATTTCGGCAGGTGGGCGTGGGCGTGTCCAGTTTTCTGTTTGCTCCTTGCTTCAGGTAAGCCTATACATAATTTATCCTTGAAAATGTGTTGTCACTTTGGGTTGTGGCTGGTCTACACTTATTCCTTTCCTGTAGCATTGACTTTTTTTTATCTCGCCTCTCTCCCCTCCTTTCTACCTCTTCCTCTCTCGCTATCTATCTCCCATTTTCCCTCTCCGACTGTCCCTCTGTCTCTATTACCTTTTCTATTCTCTCTCTCTCTCTCTCTCTCTCTCTCTCTCTCTCTCTCTCTCACACTCACTCTCTCTCTCTCTCTCTCTCTCTCCCTCTCTCTCTTTCTCTCGCTCCTTTAATTATTTAAAAGAAAGCAATGATGGCAAAATAACCATTCTTGCTGCCATTTGTACAAGGATAGACATAGAAGACGTACCATTTGAAGTGACCCCAAACTTCTGCATGTTTGTTACAGTTTAAATTTGAAAACACGCAACAAAATTTAATTTCATATTAATATGGCCAGTTTTGTGGTTACTGGTATAAATAGTGCGGTCCTCCTTTTTTTTCAAGTTATCAAAATTTTAAAATTTCTTTTGTCATTTTCTGTGACGTCCCTAGACTCCTCTTTGTCGCTGCATTTTATGTTAATCACTTTTCTATGTTCTAAAAAGTAAATCACAGGAAACTCATTAATATATACTATGCTGTCAAAACATGTAATTGTTGAATATACATGTAGCTTAAACCCCACTCCCAGCAGCACCCTTGTTATGTGTACCTCCCATTAATACTAGCAAGAAATCGCTTTTCTTCTCAGGTTTTTACAAAATTCAGACACCTATTTATTACAGTTATTCATCTAAACTGTACTAAGGAATATTACTTTTTGTTTAATAGACCATATCAACTAATCGTCCAATTTCTTACTACTTATTACGTGCTCAACATCTTTAAAGTACTGTTTTATCAAAGTTTGTTGGGGCTTTTTTAAAATGAAAATTGTTCCCTTCACTATCGATGATCTTGGCTGCCACACTATACATTTATTACGATCAAGCAGAATTCCCCAAATATCTGCATCATGCTGGGTGCCAAGCAAAAATGTATGATTGTGTTTCAACGGTCATGTAATGGGCAAGGGTCGTACATAACTGGGTGGTTCATTCTTATGTTGAGATAATATTTTTTTAAAAAGAGCTCGTCCAAAAAATCCCAACCTTGACATGTTTTATATTACAGTGTGTTCGATCCTAACTTTTTTTTCGGCGTATCTGCGCCAGTGGCAACCACTATTTTGATATTGCGTGCGCATTGTTTGTGAAGGTTTCAATACTTTTTTATCGAAAATGAATCATCTCGTAGTATAGAATCGACTAATATTAACGATGTCATTCCGATTTTCACAAGAGCAGCCGCCACCTCCCAC
>NW_004797356.1:542826-545925 GCF_000002075.1 Aplysia californica | reverse complement strand
CACACACACACACGAACACACACACGCGTTCATAAAGATACGAGTAGATTTTATCTGGCCACTTCCTTTAACCTTGCCACATCCAGGCTCTGGCTGATTACCTCATACCTGGTCGTGTTTCTGTAACTGCTAGTTGGTCTGTCTCTTTTTCTTTCTCCTTATTTTAGTCTGCTGTACCATATCTGATATGACAATTATCGATTCTGGCATTCTCAAAACTTGTCCCAAATATCCCAATCTTCTCCTTTTTATGGCCCTCTTGATGTCTTCAATCACAGCTTTTCCCAACATTTCCTTAGAGGTGATAAACCAATTCCCTTTAATAAATAGTTTTTTGCCTAAATATTTTTGAAAAAGTTTTAATTTTTGTTGAATTGCTTTGGTTTTCCCCCCATATCTCTGAACCATACATCAGTACCGTCAAAACATTGCTATTACAAGGCCACACTCTACACCAAAATCCACAATTTATTTATTTTTTCTTATTTTCTCAAAGTAGTCCATTTAAGGATTAAAAATTTTCATATTTGAGAATCATTGTCAGTTACATAATAGCACGAATGACAAATTAGAGTGAAATCAGGCTATCTGAAGGACCATTTTCAAAAGCTAAAAATTCAAAAACTATCCACGCTATGTATGAACTAATTACTTAATATTTGTAATTTGCTCACAAATCTTAAGAAAATGACGCTAGAGTTCCTTGTAATTGTAAATATTAATTATTTCATTACTTTTACTTTTAGAAGACTTGCATATTAGCGGGGAAAAAAGTTGTCAAAATAGCAAAGTAAAAAACCTCATTTAATATATTTTCTAAAATAAGAAAAAGCTATCGTCATTTTATTTGAAATTTTTGGGTGCACTTATCCTCCAAATTCCATGTCTTTATCTTGAATATTTTTCCATTTTCATTTTTAGTTTTTAGTTTTTAAAGCCTAGAGATGAACGTTTTGAGGAAAGGAGCAAGAACAGGTCAAAATTGCTTCAGAGCATTGTATTGGCTCACAACATCACAAACTTTATGGAGCTATCTCTTTGAAATAGAGCTTTGGGAGCACTGACATTCGATTTAGCACATAGTTTTTAAGGGAAGATTTTTAAAACCAAAAAAACATTGTCTCGACCCAAACTGCATGAGACCCCCCAAAAAAACCGTGTGTGGCTTTAATTTAGTGTTCAGTGAGATACTCTATGAATTCCAAACACTTCTTAACCCTCCCAGCCCGATGCACGTATATTTACAGCAGTGCTTGTACCCCCCCCCCCCACCCCCCAACCGTCCCAAGAACACATATTCTCAGCTTCGGGCTGTACCGAATCTGCATCAATTTTTTGAATGCATGCCTCTTTTTCTTAAATACTGGGACTGGGGTTAGGGAGTGCACAAAAATGGCTGGGGCTGGAAGGGTTAAAATTTCACATATAATAAAATCGATCCATGCCTTTTAAAGTTTTTTTTGGAAGTGGAACTCGTCAATAAAGTCTGCATGTTTTAGAAATAATGCTGCGAAGAAACTTGAACGTATTAATTTCTGCCAGAGGTTCTCCATAATGAATGATGGGAGTAGTTTCTGGTGATAATCACAGCACTTCTGTTTTGAGAAAAAAAATATTGCAAGCTAACTATTTATGCAGATCCTTCCAATTCATCAAATTTGATCGCATCTCATGCTCTGTTGTCTTTGACTGGCAAATGTCATCCGCAAAATATAATTCCCAAAAGTCAGTTGCCCATGTAATGTCTGTTTCGATGTCTTTGCGAATTTGCTGTCTCATTACAAAGTCAATTACAATTCTTTAAAAAATAACACAGGTGATGGTAAGCCCTTCCAGTATTACTTTCAAAAGGCGTAGAATCTTGAACTAAACAAACAAAACAAACGCTTGCTAATAGTTACTGTTTTTACTTGGTTCTCCTGATCATCAGTCCTCAGTTCGTCACAAGCGAAGCAGTCGACTGGCCAATCGGCGCCCTCACACTCAGACCAGACTTCCAACAATGCGTCGGCCGAACTCGCCGCGAAGGGTCAAACTGGAGACGACGGATCAGGAGAGGTGGACGCTGGTGTCCCATGTAAGAGCAGAATGATAAGGCCCCACCCACCCCCGCCTGTCTGTCAGCCTGTCCGTCCGTCCGTCCGTCCGTCCGTCCGTCTGTCTGTCTGTCTGTCTGTCTGTCTGTCTGTCTGTCTGTCTGTCTGTCTGTCTGTCTGTCTGTCTGTCCCCATATTTCTCTCCCTCTCTCTCGTCTGTCTCTTGCATAATTGAGGTGACCTGACCAGAAAGTCTTGCCTCTGAGATCACAGTTTTGATGGAACTCGCTACACGAACACAAATTTACGGTGCGCCAACGATCCGAGCAATAAGTCTAGGTCGTGCATCGAGTCGGCGTAAAATCTCAAGCTGTTTTTCTTGGTATGTTTTTGTTTGTTTTTGTGGGGGTGGGTTGTACCACCTACGCATTTCTTTGTTTCAAGCCAGCTTTCTAAATAGCATTTCCAGATCTTAAAGTTAGGTATTGCTTGTCTTTGTAAATCCTCCACCTCCACTTTACCCTCCGCTCATGATAGTCATCGACGAACTGTTCCCGTGATGTCGAAAAATGGATGGCTAATCTTTTGATCCCTCTTGAAAATGTCGTGTCAGCAAACCCATAACAGCTGTTTTCAGCTGAAATTTGGGCTCTTTGGTATCAATCGATTTCTTCTGAAAGGAGCTCTGTACTCGATTTTTTAAAAATATATATAATTATATCTCAGGGTGTAGGAAAGAAGTCATTAAGCAAAGATTTGACATAGGGAAATTGCAGTTTTTGTTGTTTTAAATTAATGTTGATTTATTTTTCAACTGAGATGAAAGGACGAGCATCTGTGGTGTAGCAGTCGGGCGGGGAATCTTTATCGAGTGTCTCGGTCTTTCTGCTGGGGTGTTGTAACCCTCTCAGCCCTGATTGGTCCTGACACTGTCGAAGTCCGCCTCCAAAATCATCTAGATTGTCTCACAAAAACATCCGACTTGCTGCAGAAGTCCATGTAGATTCTCTCTGAAAAAAAAACTAACATAAAACTCATAGCGACTTGCTGTTTATGTCCATTT
>NW_004797356.1:530733-535408 GCF_000002075.1 Aplysia californica | reverse complement strand
CACACACACACACACACACACACAAAATTTAAAAAATCAGCAAACTAATCACTGACCACTTAATGTCACCGGTTTGCCAAACAGCGTCTGAGATTATGAGTTTTTATTTTAGTAAACGTTTTACTGCTTTTGCAATGCAAATGGATCAAATAAAGGCCGAAGATTTGGTGTTTACTGGAGAGTAACATAACTAAGAAAAGAGGAGGACAGATAAGACGATAGAAGTGTGAAAGAAAAAAAGGAGCAAACCACATCAGAGAACCTATTAAGCAGTTTGCTGCACTTCTATATAATATTGTAATTCGATGCAATCTGTAGTCACATCTTTGGCTGTGAATTACAGCTTCTTTTCTGGGTTTTAATTTAATACAATGTATTTTTTAAATTTAAAAAATATATTTTTATTTTCTGTTAAAAAATTCTTCTTTTTTTTGCATGCTGGCATTGCGCAATGGCGTTCAACTATAAGATTTGAGGGGCCTTTTAGCAAAAGGTATTAGATCTTTTTATTTCAATACTGACACACAAGACAACAAAGTGCAAACAAATGAAATGACATGTAGATGGAAGGACGAAATAACGAAAATGGAGAGAAAGTGAAAGACAGATAGAGACAGACAGAGAGAGAGGGGGAGGGAGAGAAAGAGAGAGAGAGAGAGAGAGAGAGAGAGAGAGAGAGAGAGAGAGAGAGTGAGAGAATGAGAACGCAAGAGAGTGAGAGAAAGACAGACATAGAAGAGAAAGATAGAAAGAGATAGATAGAGAGAAAGAGATAGATAGATAGAAAGAGAGAGAGAGAGAGAGAGAGAGAGAGAGAGAGAGAGAGAGAGAGAAAGAGAGACAGACAGACAGACAGGGAGAGACAGAGACAGAGAGAGACAGAGACAGAGAGACAGAGAGGAATTTTTGTTTTTTTAATTTTTTTTTTTGGGGGGGGGGGAATTCAATTTTCCGTTCGAATTTAAAAACTCGTCTTAATACACATTTGTCACACACTGGCTTTTACTGACTTATATAATTAATTACAACTGTAATACTTAATTATGTTTACAGCAGTAGAGTACTGCTCGGAGCGGGACGATTCTGGAACTGACGAGGACATTCTCATCCCACTCATCATCGCTTGCTGCCTCAGCGTCATCGTCATTCTCGTTGTTATCGGTTACGTCATCAGCAGAAAAGTGCAGGAGGCCAGAGAACAGTCGGAGTACAGGCCTATGCCGTGAGATGTCTGAGATGTCTGACGTCGCAAGACATGGGCAAGATGCATTATCTCTTTGGACCGGAACTTACCCTATGTTAAAGACACTAGTCTTTTTTTTTTTCTTAAACAAAAAAAAAAAAAAAAACAAAAAAAACCACTGAAAAAATATCTTCAAGATCAGAAAGTTATTCTGTGATGTTCGAAAATCTCAGCATTAATTAAAATGGAGAATGTAATCTATTTCTGCAAACTAGCAAGATAAAATTGATCATAATTTGTTTTTTAATAACTCGAATTATTATGACAAGACAGGTAGAAAATTAATAATGTACTTTCCCTCAGGAAGAACCTATGTTGAAGAGAATGAAGAACAACTTTAAAGGAAAAAATTCGTTTTTCTTTACCTTCAAAAAGTACAAGCAGGTTGAAAATTAAAAGAAATAATACACTTTAAGCGAAATTGTTCTACCCATTAAATTTATGTAGTAATGTCTTTCTGTAATCAAGATACTATTTATATCCTTTTTTAAGATGCAGAAAGGCCATTGGAATATATTTGGCATTATGAAGAAGGGAAATGCAACAGGTTCTCACAGACGTAGATAATTTTGCTCAAGGAATCATGAGAATATAAATATTATTATTAAAGCACAGCTATTGACAAGGATTGAAAGGCTGTACTGTATCTGCTACTTCCAGCAAATTATTTACTGAACGTTCAATCAATGTGTTTGTGTGCCTGGGGTCTGTTTAAGAGAATACGTGTGTGTGTGTGGGTGTGTGTGTGTGTGTGTGTGTGTGTGTGTGTGTGTGTGTGTGTGTGTGTGCGTGTTTGTGTGTGTGTGTTTATGTGTCTTTGTGCGTGTGTTTCCGTGTATGTGTGTATGCATATAATGTATGTGTGTATGTACTCGTGTGCGTTTGTGTGCATAAACATGCTTAACTCCGCGGATCGTGAGTCATGAAACTGGCAGTCTGCTAGTTATGCTCATGAAAGCAGGAAGTGCGCTGTATTATTGGCGTGGAAAAAAAGAAAGAGCTTCTGTCAATGTGGCTTTTTTAAAAAATACTCACTATTTCTGAACTAGTTTTTTTGTTGGATGGAAATATCCCAGGATATTAAATTGTAACTTTCATGAAAGTGGAAACTTAACATTTTCTTTAACCAAGCTGATCATAAAACAGTAATTTCTAGAGCTCACCGAGCTTTAAATATGTTCTAGTTTTTTAAACGACACTGTAGCCCTTTTATCCAAGAAAAAGGTTTCAGTGTGAATTACCTGGTTAAAGAGAGTTTCAAATAATTAGGCCTACTCGTGACGTGTCTTGAAGGCCACTCTTAACTTTGTTTTTCTCAAAACTTCTTTGCGCTAGTCGTAGCATTAGCCTATGCTGACATTGAGAGTTCCAGCGTCTGAATGTAATTGGTTGGCTGTACGTATGGTACTTGTAGTTGATTAATTTGATTCTTTTAAAGATCTTTCATTTGTGTGGCCATTACGGCTCTCTGTACACGAGAGGGATCCTTAGCCTAAGATTGGTGTTTTGTGAACAATTAGTTTAACGTGCTGCAGACAGCAACAAATATCAGAATACTTTGAATTTCGCTTTTTCTTTTGCTCGTCATATAACATTGCTCTGTTTCCTCACAGATTTCAGTCTAAGAAATTCTGGAAACATTACTTAACCCATGCTGTCCTCCATGGTTCATTATGATTCTTAAACCTGCAATATCCCAGAAAACACTCTGACATCTTTTGTCATAGTCATCAAGTTATCATGTGTGTAAATATCCTGTGTCTGTCTGTGTTCATGGTTCATTTCTTAAGACTTAATTTTTGTGTTCATTTTACTGCCCTTGATTTGATATGTTATTAGATTCTAGTCTTACTAAGAGACTGATGAAATGTTTCGTTATACTTAGTCTTATTTTGTGGTGATTGTTCTTTCGGTCTTATATTTCTCGTTTCGTCAATCTATTTTTTTGTTTGTTAGTGTGTTTATTTATTTATTTTTTTATCTCTTGTACGGCTTTCTTGAGACACACATTTGTTGTCTCAGTTGTATGGATCTCATCCTGTTCCCTCTCAACTGTAAAACATTTTAAAAGGCAAAATCGAAAAATGCAGAAAAATGTATATTATTATTATTATATATAATACGTTATTCTTGTGTTCAAGACAGCGGCTCGCATTCATGGGTCAGGGGTTTGAACCGTTGCTGGACGAGGTAGGACGTTATATGATACTTCAAAAAACTCCTTTACCTTGAATTTCCAGGTGGAAATAACATCTTTGTAATCAGCTGCCACAAAAAACTAAGAATTAGTTTGGGCTCCTAACAGACTGCAACAATGTGTATCTCTTGTGGGAGTAACATTACACGTTAGAGATTGAAACATTAAAACAAACAAACAATTCTTTTTAAAAACAGAAAGAAAAGATGAAAAGGTCAAGGTCTACTTCAGTCCTCTGCGCATTTATTTTATGTATCAGTTCTCTCTCTCTCTCTCTCTCTCTCTCTCTCTCTCTCTCTCTCTCTCTCTCTGTCGTGATGGTGTCTGTGTTGTAATACCTCCCAAGAGCAAGAGAAACAGACCAGCAAACATGCACTGGCATTTGGTGAGATTTCCTTCTAGTTCTGTGTTCCGCTCGTATTTAAACCATGCTGGGGAATAAAAGCTCGTTATGTGTGCCGGTTGCTGCTATTGTTTGTTTGCTTGTTTGTTTATTGGTTTGATTGTTTGTTTGTTTGTTTGTTTGTTTGTTTTGTTTTGTTTTGTTTTGCCGTTTAGCGTGGAGAAAAATGTTCAATGCGTCATCCTTTGTCGTCTCTGCTCCTCTTTTCTCCATATACATGAACAGTGGAACTCTGTTTCAACGAGGTCGCCGGGCCTGACCTAAAATCTCGTTGAATCCGAGTGTTCGTTATAGCAAACATGAGGTTTTGCGTAGATAATTACAGGCAGTGAGCAAGTAATGTATAAAGAGAAGTCACAAATAGTGCCTGAAATGCCCGCATAATATGAGCTGTGTAAAAAAAAAAAAGACCGATTCGTTCAAAAGCATTCCTGTGTCATCTCGATTGTTTACCACAAAGTTGTGTAGCTGTGTAGATCCTAGCATAACGGCAACTTTTTATTTCATAGACAAGCGCACAATTCATTACGAAGATCTACGCCAAGACAAGTTTATCATTGTAATAACTAGTAAAAGCACCCGTTCTACGAACGGAATAACAATGGATGATCTAGATCTTAGATCTAGACATACACACTTGCGACTACACGCACGGCGTAAACTGGGCTACGATGGGCTGAACCTTTGACTTTGACCCATGTATACATTAAGTAGGCCTACTGTAGGCTACTCTTGGCGCTTTCGACGACACCCTCCCTGTCACTCTCACCACCCTCCCTCTGCAGTGCTTTTTGGCCTCCTCTATCTCTTCCTTTCACTCTCTCTCTCTCTC
>NW_004797356.1:527720-528920 GCF_000002075.1 Aplysia californica | reverse complement strand
CTCTCTCTCTCTCTCTAAGTGTTAACACGCTTTTATTGCGCATATTTCTGGAAAGCTTCTTTGAAAGATTTAAGGTGTGCAACATTGAAGGAATGAAAACGGAGAGCCAGATACATATTGATGCCGACTCGTTTGAAGCCGATCAGGGCTACTAAGAGCACAGTCGTAAACTCCAGAAAATCCACAATTTGACATATCTAATAACCAAAAATAGCACAGGTAGTTGAATGCTTCCAGTGGTAGGTCCTACTCATAGTTCAGTACCTTATTTATCTTTATGTTGCTTAATCGTTTGTTTGTTTTTAACCCCCCCCCCTCTTCACCTTTTTCCTCTGTATAAAATGAATGTCACTATGTCGATAATTTTTTACTCAGTCTGGTTCCTGCCAAATAATTCAGTTTCGTAAAGGCATCAGAAACTGCTACTTTCCAAATAACTAGTGGCGTCAGTAGCTTAGTGGTCAGGCTACGGGACCCGTGTTCGTGAGATTGCGGGTTCGCAGGTTCGAACCTCATGTCGGCCCGACGTCGTGTCTTTGGGAAAGGCACGTCACATGAATTTCCCATGAGACTCGGTCATTTCGGGGATAGACGTTAAAATCGGAGGTCCCACTACTTAAATAACCTAAACAGGGTTGATAAGGGCGTTAAACCCATACCATCTCACTAACCATTTTTCTTTTTGGGAATATGAAATAAAATTACTGTTGCTTCCATACATAACAATATGGTCATGATATGCGCTGATCTTAATCCTCTCTCAACCTCTTATCCCTCATCCTCCCTCATTGAACCACCACCACATATGTTTTCAAGAACGTATTATAAATTATATATCTTAGTAGATGATAAGCTACGTATTATCGTATGACAGCAGAACTTGAATTATACCGTTATAGATTAGTCGAACATCCATGTACTTCTTTTTGTTATGCAGCTCCCTTGCGTTGAACAGAGAAATCAGACCCACTGCATTAGCATGGGACTAACTCAAATAGTGTGGAGTCAGAACAACACACATAAACAAAACAGAAATTTAAAAAACAACAACAGCAACAACAACTATAACAACAACGACAACAACAACTGCAGAACTTCCGGTTGGCAAATAATCATGGCGTCAGGTTTTATTTACTCTCTACAGTGAACCTCATTTTTTCTACTTAATCTGAGGCAGAGGCTCGACCTACGATTCAAGAT
>NW_004797356.1:522959-524424 GCF_000002075.1 Aplysia californica | reverse complement strand
ACACACACACACACACACACCAACAACAACAGCAACAAATGACAGACCACAATAACAACGATCATGCATCATTCTTACTTGAATGCAAGTTGTTGTGAGCTTTGCGAAAACAAAAGAAAAGAAATGAGCACAAAAAGGACTGAAACAACGCAACGTTTAGAGTCAATGAGTGACTCCAGGCGGAACGAAACATTATTCATGTATGTATGCATGTTTCAAGTCAGTATTCGTCGCCTTGCCTTTGTTGAAGTTGCTTTTGTAACTGCCCAGTGTCGATCTATAAGTTCTATAGCCACCTATTTGCAAGTCCAATTATATCATCGTTGACAACAACGATGTGACACAACGATGTGACAGTTGGTTAGTGTTGTCCTCACTTTTTTGTTGTTGTAATGTCCTTGGAAGTATTATATTTCCTTTCCATCTTTACTCAAACGTAAACGGTTTAGGGGATCACGTTGTAGATCTTGTGTATCGTTTACATTTTGAAAACAAAACCGTATAATTGTCATAAAGAAAAAAACGTAGTTTGACCGAGTTTTTATATTATTACTTAGGTCGTTCAAAAAGTTTTGCCTCCTCTCCAATAACTTCTAAACTATTTAAGATATCTTCATGAAATTTGTACACAATTGACCTTCAATATGTATACTTTCAAACCTCAAAAACAGAATTATGCTATGATGTCACGCCTTTATGCTATTGCTGCTTACATCATAGAAGCTATGGTACATTGTCGCCGGGAAAATGGCTTCCAGCAAACCTATGAAAGTGCGCTTAAAGCAAAGAGCTGTTATTGAGTTCCTTACTGCAGAGGGAGCTGCACCCATTGATATTCATAGGCGAATGAAACTTGTCTATGGTGAAGCATGTGTAGATGTAAGTTCTGTTCCAAGATGGGCAAATGAGTTCGCTGAAACCAGTCCAGCAGAGACAGATTTGCATGACCAAGTTCGTTGTGGTCGTCCCAACTCTGCCAGTGATGTTCAACACGTGGAGAGAGTGGATGAGATCATCCAAGCAAAGTAAGAGATGTCAGTGAAATGCAAGGGATTTCTGTAGGGAGTGCTCAGTATGTTATCCATGATGTGTTGGGTTACAGGAAAGTGTGTGCACGGTGGGTTCCTCACATGCTGTCACCCGAGTTGAAATTGAACCGAAGTCAAGTTAGTGTACTGATGGAGGTGAAGCTTTCTTACGCCGTATAGTCACAGGAGTCGAGATTTGGGTACACCATTATGACCCAGAGAACAAAAGACAATCGAAAGAATAAAGGGCTCACCTAGCCCCAAGAAGTTCAAAGTTGTTTCATCTGCAAAGAAAGTGCTTATGGCAGTATTTTGGGACTGCGATGGTCTGGTTCATATGGAATTGGGGGCTCTCGTGGCCTAGAGGTTAAGGTGTTGGCCTCTCATTCAAAGGTCCCGGGTTCGAATCCGGGTAGCGACCAAAAAATTTTCTTCTC
>NW_004797356.1:520124-522859 GCF_000002075.1 Aplysia californica | reverse complement strand
CTAAAATTGTCTCCTTTCACCTCCTTTCCTGCTCTCTAGCAATGTTCTGTTGTCTGCTTTCAATTCCACTTTCTGCCCCCACCCCTTCACCTCCTTTGCCCCCTCCTCTGGGCTCCTGACTCTTTCTGCAGCCTTTCTACTGCTACTCCTTGGCTCCTCCTTACTGCCGTCTTTCTGCCACACCCCTGATCTTCTGGTAGGAAATATCTACACCTAGCCTTCTCGGACAAGGGCGAAAAATCTCGGAGGGCCCGTGTGCAAGTAGCGCACGTTAAAGATCCCTTGGTGGTCTAAAATCGATAAGAGTAGGCTTCGGCCACCACCCGGGCAAAATTCAAAATTTCCTTCCAACTGAAAATATTAGGTGTGTCCCGCGCGCTCATATGACCTATGCAGTTGCGAGCGCCGTAAAACACTTTACAAAAACAAACAAAAACATATGGAATTTTAGTCTGAACGATATATTGAGACCTTGAGAAAACTTAGAGCGCGAGTTCGGCCTGGAAAAAAATGCAATTTTGCACCACGACAAAGCCCGTCCACACACGAGTCGACAAACTCAAGATGCCACGAAAAGTTTCAGGTTTCAAGAGATCTTACCTCACCCATCATACAGTCCAGACCTTGCTCCATCTTACTTTTATATTTTTCGTAAGTTGAAGGAGTACCTCAAAGGAAAATGTTATGCACACGACGATGAAGTTCAAGAAGATGTGCGTCTCTGGTTCAGATAAAAACTACATTAATTTTTCTCTGACGACATGCCACAGCTTATTCGACGTTGGCGGATCTGCATTGACAAAGAAGGCGACTATGTTGAAAAGTAAAGGTACTGTCATATTATAGTAGACATCCTAAGCTTTCATTTGGAGTATAACTTAATATGTAGCATCAGTAATGAAGAAATTGTGGACTTGGAGGCAAAACCTTTTGAACGACCTTCGTATATTATTATTATTGGTCTGTGTCTGCAGTGTTTATGATTTAGAATCCTTGAAACTGACTGTACTGTAAGGCTAAGGAATACAAAGCTAGTCCCGTGTCTCATAGTCAGCTGGCGCAACCCCCCCCCCCCCCCTGCCAACTCTCACACTACAATAGTAAAATTAATTCGGGTGGAGCCGTGAGGAACCCCGAAGGAACCCCGAGCATAACACTTCTAATTATTTTTTCTTGCTGATTTTTTTTTTTTTTTTGGGGGGGGGGGGGGGGTAGTGTTTTACAGTGTTCGCAACTGCATCAGGTCATATGAGCTCGCAGGACACATTAACCCTATCCTTACGCCCTTGGGTCATTTTGTACCCCCGGGGTTGTATTCTTCACATTATAGAATACTTCTAGCGCGAAAATCTCTTTGAAACTTTCAGTGTTTAAGAAAAAATCATTTTTACAGACTGCTATGCAAAGCGTGCGGATGGGATTTTCGAGTAAATTTCCTCTTTGGAAAGTGGTGGCACAGAGTTCCCCACGTCGTATGGATACGACAGTAAAACACGACGTACCGATAGGTTTAAGGGGAGGGGGGTTACAAAGTTCCAACTCTGCTCAAAATTATGGAATTTGAGTTGTAGGCATTTTTAGCTTTCCCAACCTTTCCTACAACTATTTCATCGCTTAAGAACCCCCAAAAGCCTTATTTCTTCCCATACCGGGCATGTTTATCATCAATTTATTATTTCCTCATAAAGTCAACATTTTATTTCTCTTTATCGGCCGTTTTCTCAAAACGTGATTTGTCTCTATACCCTTTTGAATAACTCCACGAGTTTTTATTCAACCTTCATGAAATTTTCACAGCATGAAGAGAAGATGTAATACTAAAATTTTGTCAGTTGAATTTTTTTATATGTGGAATAGTTTTGTCGGTGGTGTCTGGAGTGTGGATTTTCATAGATTTTTTTCAAACTCGAGTACTACTTCAGGAAAAAATTCATTAACAATTTGTAAGTCGTTTAGGAAAAAATCAAAAGACCAATTTTATATCTAATGTTTGCTAACATGCATGCTAAAAAAAAGAATAAATTTCCAGTAAAAATAAGTGTGGTATCCATTATGTAAGACATGTCAACAAAATGCAATATGGCCGCCGTATCCATGGAAACGAAACTTTTTTTCTCAAATTTGATTGCGGATTTTAAGACTCTTACTATGCTTGTTCTATGTGTGAAATTTGGTAACATTTGGTCTTCTAATAAGCGAGATAGCCTTCAGGTGTAACCCCCCCCCCGCCCACCCCTTAAGATTAGGAGTAGCAGCAGAAAGGCTGCAGAATGAGCCAGGAGCCCATGAGGAGGGGGTAGAAAGGAGGGGGGGATGGGGCAGAAATTGGAAGATAAAACAGACGACAGAACATGGTTAGGTTTGAGAGCAGCGATTGAGGTGAAAGAAGAAAATTGTAGAGAAGAAAATGTTCTGTCGCAGTCAGGTTTCGAACCCTGGACCTATTGAAAGCGAGGCAAACACCGTACTCTGGACCACGGGAGCACCCTCTTGCTTATCTGTCAACCAATGGGAGGGGAGAGAGAGGGGGATGGGGAGATGTAAGGAGAAAGAGAGAGAGAGAGGGGGGGAGAGAGAGCGGCATTAGATATCTCAGCTAGACGAGTAAGAGAGCACCGACTTGTGTACACCGACAGACGGCCTGAGAAAGATCGAGAGCACTAAGCGTAACACGTCAGACCCCTCTGCTACGTTATCTTCCTTGCTCTAGGAGCTAGAGCAGACTAGTCGACGTA
>NW_004797356.1:517778-520024 GCF_000002075.1 Aplysia californica | reverse complement strand
AGGGTGTGTCGGGGTGGGGGGGATATAATCTCCTACTTTCCTTCTATATATGCTCTCCCCTTCATCAATTTTCCGTCTAACCCATATCTGTCTTTTTTTCCGTTCTCTTTTGTTTTTTCGTGGTTTCCCCCCCAAAGCCCAAAATTATAAATTTTCTATTTAATGGGTTTTGGGAAATTCGTGCTGAAAGAAAATCGTCCACATGCATAGAGAGCAAAAGAAAGCCAAATGCAATTGCTCAAAATCAAGAACTCAACACAGATACCCGCAGAGCATGTCACTAACTCGCAGTCTCAGCACACATGTATTATCTTGACCAAAATGTCCCCGTGGTTTTGCTGAAGTCAAAGGAACAAAATTAAATTTTAATAATAAGTACAGTCGAACCTAGCCCTGCCCAAGACCATCAGCTGTACAAACGACCACATCCTCCTTCTCTGCTGCGTCGTCGTCGTCGTCGTTGTCGTTGTTGTTGTTGTTGTTGTTGTTGTTGTTGTTGTTGTCTAATCTTCTTCTTTCTCTAAAGTGCGCCTTGCGGCCCAAAACCTCCGATTTCAGCACTCTAGCTCCAGGTCCTATAGGACCTACCCTGGAAGCACAGGGAGGAATTGTTACCGGATCCCAACAGTAGCCAGGACTTAACGCGGTCCTTTTCCGCAATGGTGCTCCCGTCAGCGGACCCCTAGGGCATTTAATGACGTGGTAGTGCCACCTACCACCTCACCCCATCCTGGTAAGAGCATCGCCAGTTGGTCCGAGGCTGTTTATTCAACATGTTCACAGCTAGCCTCCATTACAGTGGCTGTTCCCTATCCGCCACCTGGGACCCGCCGGGTAGGGGATGATCGTCCCAGCCCGGATTGTTTAATTATTTTTTAAACATTATATAATCATTATAATGCCACTATCAAAGACATCCATCTGTCTGCCACAAACACTTTTCTCCTCGATCATAGCTGGCCGTCTCGGATAAGTTAGACTGTTCTTCTTCCATGATCTGTGTAAATACAACCTTTGACATTTTAAGGTGTTTTCTGAGAGGGCTTGGAACACTCTGTATGGTTGTGGATCCTTTAACATAGAGACGAGAGAGAGAGAGAGAGAGAGAGAGAGAGAGAGAGAGAGAGAGAGAGAGAGAGAGAGAGAGAGAGAGAGAGAGAGAGAGAGAGAGAGTTCTTTACAGAGTCAAGGTGAATATTATTTTCAACCAAAACTTCAGAGGCGTAATTTCAAAAGGTATCGTCCATCTATAGTTCGGCTGAGCCACGAAAACTCTCCCTAAATTGCTTAATAATTTAAGAACGCCCTACTGTGGACTCAAACCAGGGCTACCCTCGCAGTAGTCAAGCATGATACTTAATAATAATAATAAATAACATTTTTATAGCGCACATCCCCGCTCGACAGCAAGCTCCAAGCGCCTTAACACTATATTATTTCCCCAGCAGACCCTATAACACTCAGAAACATTTTCGGCTTCCGGGGAAAGCATACAGAGCAAGCAGCCGATTAAGCACTCAAACACAAACAAACTTTCACTGTTTAATAGCTGGGTACTAATTCTCATCTGGATGAAGAGAGGAAAATTGGTGTAAAGTGCCTTTCCCAAGGACACAACGTCGGGCCCTCAGTGGTCGGGCCCCTGTCACTTTCCAAGCTAGTGGCGCTACTTCACAATGACACAGCAACTTTCCCTTTTAGTTTTAGTAAGAGTTTTAAGGCACTTCCAACACAATTGGGCCATATAACGTAAGTGCCGAACATTTTTTATCTAGTCGACTGTTTGCTAGGTATTCTTTAAAGCCACCAAAGTTCGAGAGAATTAAATGCAACACCAGTCTTACATACTATGAGTGGCTTCAGTGTGTAACAATGGATAATTGTGTCTGGGACTTGGGAAAGATTGAACAGGAAGAGATTCACGGCAAAGTTAGTTGGAATTCGGAAGGCAGGGCGTTTGCTACTGCTTCAGAAGAAGCAGCCTAGATCGATCAAAACATAGGAAATAGGAAACAAAATAGTGGTCTGAACCACGCGAGCCTATGGACATGGATGAAAGAGGAATAGCCTATTATAAAGGCTGTCTATAATAGATCTATATTTCATTTATAGGTGTGTATGTGTATGTGTGTATGTGCGTGTGTGTGTGTGTGTGTGTGTGTGTGTGTGTGTGTGTGTGTGTGTGTGTGTGTGTGTGTGTGTGTGAGAGAGAGAGAGAGAGAGAGAGAGAGAGGGGGGGGGGGGAG
>NW_004797356.1:488692-513692 GCF_000002075.1 Aplysia californica | reverse complement strand
GTTTTTTTTACAATAACAGGCATGTTATTAGTATGGTAATACGGGGAAATAAAGGAAATGTAACTTTGCAACAAGTCAGACAAATAAATCACACAAAACAGAAGCTAAGAAATAATCGACGTTGATAGCAAATTAAAAATAATGTGATTGTATATATATTGCTGAAATTTCAACTGAACTGTCTTTATGGTTAAAATAATGTCAATACAAAAAAAAAACACCCAAATATTTAAGCAATATTACCTGGTTGAACAGTAAATTCAAACACAAAGATGGTCTCAACTCCTTGTGTCCTCATCCACCCAGCTAATGATAATTTACGTAACCATAGTAAGGAAGAAATTTGGAAAGAAATACAGGACACTTAAGAAACTACATGTATTGGGCAAACACAGCAGTCCAAAAGCATCTCTCAAAGTTTTCTACCGGTAGATTTTAACGTGATCAACACAAAAAAAGAAGCTGAAGACAAAAATGAAAAACAAGAAACTAAAAGAAGCGGCAATGGAACAAATTCCATTTAAAAGAAGGAAGCAGGGAACAAGACAATGGCATCTGACAAAGTATTTCCTCCCCCTTAAGAAATTATAAAATAGCTCAACAGTGACTACAAACAAGATGATATAGTTTCTACGCTACAGACTAGGAGCAAACCAAAGTACGCATATCGGAATAAGACTATGAAGAAGACACACCCCACACAAGACACATGATATCATATGTACGAAATCTTTAACCCGACAACATTTTCAAGTACACTCAGAGACAGTCATGGCCCCACCCACCTCACCTTTGGAACCAGCATCCAACTATTCTATCCACTCTTAATTTAGCAGTGTGAATGTATAAAAGCAAAAATTCTTTCAGAGGTCGATATTATTTTATTATTTCATATCACTATAAACCGCTTGAAGTGAGAAAAACCTAACATATAGGCCTAGAGCTGCAGTATTGGTTCAAGGTTCTGAAAGCGTCAAAGAGATCAAAATGCCACAAAAATCAAGTTTGTCAGATGAGGAATACAATAATGCATAGACTATGAGGTAAAAATCGGTCATTAACTTCAGTAAAAGACAAAAAATTACCAACAGGAACAAAAATAAATGAAATCCCACACTACTGCATCATCGTTGAATATAAAGCTAAAATTTTGCATTGCGGTCCATTGTTTCTTCACACACTCTAAATCCCGACTACAAATTTGAGTCTTACTATGCCCACAAATAGAAAATTGTAGGCCTACATTTTTCACATCCTTATTGATATTTAGATCATTTACAAAGTAAGTTGCTTTGACCCTGCCAGGTAGCTCCAACCATGGCTGTGTGGAGCACATTGTTTTCTGAAAATTCTGAAGAAAGACATATACAGCTTGGAAAAACATTTTCCTCACAGTGGAACTGATTTTATAACTTTTGTCTGCAAAATGAAGCCCATAAATGTTTGTTGGTATAAGTGAGAGTTAAAAACAGTGAGAGAAAATCGGAGAAACACTGTGCCTTAGCAAAAAAAAACAACAACTCTACAACCTGACACTATTATGGTAGTGGAGA
Source organism: Aplysia californica (assembly GCF_000002075.1). Classification (NCBI taxonomy): domain Eukaryota; kingdom Metazoa; phylum Mollusca; class Gastropoda; order Aplysiida; family Aplysiidae; genus Aplysia; species Aplysia californica. Next base: position 512,139 of record NW_004797356.1, on the reverse strand, counting down.
AGCAACAGTGACCATTTCTCAAAGTCATACAGTCAAGGCATTCAGACTAAGGCTCACCCAAAATAATTTACCCTTTGAATGTAGCGAGGAACAAATCTACAACCGCACCTCATACTGCTATACAAATTAATTATGTGAAGCAAGTATCACCATGACTGAAATGTCGTACTTTCCATACTTGACAACATATGTTACTAGTCAGAGAGTTCTATGGTGCCTTTTGGGGTGGTTATTTCTTTTATTCATAGAACAAACTTTTCTCAGTTCCTTTCTTATAGAAAATGAAACCTCGAGCATACAATGCGGTTCAGATTGGCATAACTGGAATCACATCTAAGAAATACACACAAGACAGGGTAGGAACAAAAGTAACCAGCATTGCTTATCTGCACCATGCATAGACTATGAACTTCCTTAGAAACCAACTGGCAGTCCGCATGTGGACAGCACAGGAAGCACAATGATCAAGTCTTGAGATTTCCAAAATTCTTTTTGCAATGTCTAACTGTGGAACGTAATGACTATCGTCAAGCTAAGATCTAGCTTTTCTTACCAAGAACAAGAGATGAGCTAAAAATTTATCCAAATATCACTGAACAATTGAAGTGAAGAGACAGAATCAGACAGTATTCCTAGTTCCTTTTGAAACAAATTTTTTAGGAGACGGCCACTTTGCAACCCGAACCATCCACATGCGTTTCTCAGATACCCCTCTAAGCCTGAGGTGATGTTCCTCGGAGGTAAAGGGCATACAAAAATGAATGCTGCCTTTAGCTAAAGTGAAAACCGAGAGTGAGAGCATGGGCATCTGTGGTTAAAACTACACATGAAGACACACACGTACATGTGTGGACATGTAAAAACTAAACCAGTTACACTATCACTATCAGCAAAACACACCTCTCCACGAGAGCCTCAAATCATTCAGTTTTTGCTAAGCATGTTACTTGGACTGGGACCAATGTACATCTTGCATATTGCAGGGTTAGAAACCTCTTCCTATCACACATAACCCTTCCATCCAAATGACTAGTAATAACCTCAGTCTTACTTCACTTCCTTGAGTTGGCAATGAGCAGTATGAAAAAGATAATGAAAACTGTAATAATATACTAGATTAACCCAAAGAAACTTGGTATATATAATCACAAATTGAATCTAATTAGACCTCAAAGAACCATTTCCCAATATTTATTTTTACAGTTAAGCTGCAGAATAAACAATCAAAGAAATGTAAATGTCTTCAAATACAGAAAAAAAACTTTGGCAAACAAAACACTATACATACTGGTTGGTAAATATGTGATCATTGCAAAACAATTCATTACTTGAAAATCACACCTTGGGGCAACGGGACACTAGGGCAATTGAGTAGAAAATGTAGGCTGAATGGGATTTTTTAAAGCCTGTAAGACTAGAAAAAATGGAAATGTCGTTTTTGAATGCCAGATTGAAAATGAAATTAAACAATGAAATTTAAATACTGAAGACAAGATCTACTTCAGATTAACTGAGCCAACAAAATTGACACCAGAAAGTCAAAAAGAGATGTTGGTCTGTAAAGTGTGACTTAAGGCTGTAAAAAATTACTTCAGGCTGTGAAAGTCATGTCACACAAAGCTGACAAGAAGCCTTGTCACAATTGTATAGACAAAAAGCACACTGCTGAATCACACAAAACCGATTCACAGTGCAAAAATTGTAGTATCAACATTCCTTCTAACCAATCATGATCAGACACAAAAGTCAACTTTACAGGGTACGACAAAAACAACCCTCTGTCCATCATCACCAGAAAGAGAATTCAAAGGTTCCCTCTCATTGTGGAATTTCACCACACCCATCATTGCTCAGACGGTGTCAGCCCAGATCTAATAATCACATGACATGCGTATGGAAATGTAGAGCTGGTCGCCGATTCTCCAGACACAAAATCCAGGCCACAGAATCTTTTCTGAGAAGACCTAATTCCATGGCAAGCACTCTAGCACCTAGACCACTTGCCACTGCATCACTGCTGTGTCCTTCCCTCCTGTTGAAATGAGCCGGGAGTCGTCGAAAAGGAAGGTGACAGACGTCACGTGACTGCTGTGACCCTTGTAGGAGTGGCAGTTGCTCTGCGAATGGAAAAAGTCAAAGAAAACCATATTAGAAAATTGTCATCACCACGAAAATGAACAGATAAAATATTTTTGTACGCTCTACCCATGCAAAGAAGCGCAAACGGAAAAGCTGCCATCTCAAAATAAAGTAGTTGAAGTTGTAGATCAGTAGTAGCATACAACTAGTCAGAAAGATAACGGCCACATTTCACCAGGATGAAAATGAAGACAATTATAACACTGAACAGAAGGAGAAAGAGCACTCCTGCCAGCTCAAAAAAAGTATAGACACGAGGAAACCACATACAACTGTAACAATTATACAAGTCATACACCCTTATTGACACCATTTAGCTCATTTATAATGTGGGCTGCTGTTTTGATTCTGTCTGTCTGGACCATTCAAAATAGTGTGTCTGATACTGTACGGGAGTTGAACTCAATTCTTTAGAATTTAAGTCAAAGAGCACCATTAACTGTGAATGTCCTTTTTCAGTTCAGGATTTTTTTTTCAAGAATTATTAGTCTCATGTATGAGGCTAAACCCCAGAAACAACATTCACATCCTACCTGTTGGGGCTGACAATTTGCAAAAACTTTCTAGATGCTGTCATCAGTCAGTCTAACTTTAAAATAACGTTGGTATGAAAGTACCCTAAAACATATTCAATGTCAAGCCACCTGCATCCTGACTAACAGTAACCAGAGTCATGTCAGACCTACGTGTGGGCGTTTGGTGGGTGTTCTGGTCTGGTCTGCTCCTTTGTTCCTATTAAACATCTGTAATCCCTATCTCTCCTTTTTTTCTGTGTACGTCAGTTACCCTCAGAAAACAACTCTTTTCTTCAGTAGGCCTACATATGACCTGTTTGCATTTCAAGTGCTGTAAAACTCTTACTAAAACTTTACTAAAAGAACTTCCTTTCTCATTAGACAACTGACCTTGGGTTGACAGCAAGGGTAGCTGTATAAGTTGACCTTGCCAAAGTCGTCACAGGAAGCCACCAGTCGCTCATTGTGGGACTTGCAGCATCCATTAACGTCCGTGCCATCAGCACCATCTGGCCAGATACCTGAGAGAGACAATTAAGCAAAAACGTATTTAACATATTACATCCTAACTCCCCCGGGATCACCCGCGAATTTCCTTACGAGCTCCACCCTAACTCGGGCGGAATCACCTGCTCCGACCAGGCGTCTTTAGAAACGGAGACTCTAGGGCCGAGATTTCGTTTTACATAGTTATTGCGAAATGTTTCTTCATCCGTTTGATACTGAAACAAAATTTTTTGGGCAGGTAGTTTCAGTTTTAGAGTCGATCGGAGTGCAACCGCGTTTCCGACACTTCGAAAGTGTCTCAAAGCGACACAATTGTTTTGAAAAGGAAATAAAGATGGATTAGAGCAAGAACAAGCAAATGACAAATCAGACGACAAAAACATTGATAAAAACATTGAAGTAAGAGTTTGAAGTGATTCCGAACAAACAGATGTAGAATTTAGATCTACGGCCCGACCGCGAGGCTGAGAGTGAAAGTGACGGGTCGGACACCCGGACTGAGCTAAAGTTAGAACATTTCAAACAATTTGTGCAAATAAAGTTATATTTTTCTGAAACTATATTCATTTCTCTTTTTAATTGTTATTTTTTTGGAGATATTTGGAATTTGTTTAGCATTTTTAAAATGTGTTTTCTAAATGTTTCTATTCACGGGAGGTGGGTTCCTTCCCCTTGCTTAGGATTTGGGAAGAGACTTCCCGTCCAGACCCTTCGGCTGAAAATATACTGCCACGCACAACTGAAGTGCACCGCGAAAAAAGTCGTGCCCTCTTTATTTCATATAGGAGATTTCACTGACACGACTAGACGTGAGGAGTCATGAGGACCCAAAAAGACGTGCGTGAGTGCAGCACTTCTTCTTCGCGTGCAGACAGGCTCACCCTGCTATCGCAGTGTTCCGCGATGCTGTGGAGATAAAACAAAGGCTAAACAAAAGGAGGGCCGGCCACTGTGCAGCATACGCCTGCTCAGCGCCATTTTTTTACCCAGTTGGACGGAGTCGCGCTGACTTATGTGATCACCACATCCGACCAAGCTGATCGTCCGTTTCGCAGCGCACTTCACTTGTGCGTGGCAGTATATTTTCAGCCTTAGGGCGTAATGTATGTGTTAAGGAGAAGCAATGATGGTGATGATGACATCAGTGCAATAAGGGCTATTTAGTAGTGGGAAAGAACAAGACAGATTGACATAAACAATTAATCTAACATCAAAAAGAATTCACACATCATCCCCTACATTACAGTCCAAAATGGCACACATGTAACTAACAGTGTGCTGAAGGGCACACAGCAAACTCTGTCACTTCCGTACTCACCAGCAGTGTTGAAGCCCAGCACACAGCTCTGTGTGGCCCATTTGAGCTCCCGGATGACAGCCGGGTTGGTCAGCTGTTTACAGCTACTAGCAGTCCCTGGAAGAAGGTAAATTCAGCTACATGAATAAATCTTGCTACCAAAAAAAAAAAAAATTTAATTAAAAAAATAAAAAAATTCTCCCCACATCTGAGAAGAACAATCATAGGTAAATGTATGGGTTTTAAACTCCTATCAACACTATCAGGTTACTCAAGAGGTAGGGCCCTTTGAATTTCACACCACTCTCTGATAGGATCAAGCCAAATGGGTTTAGAGTTTTGGAAACTCCTCAAAAACAAACTGAGTACAAGAAAACCCTGACTACGATTCAAACCAAGGTCATCCACCTTTTAGCCCAGCATGATAGCAACAGAGCTTACAGAGCGATGAGATTACTGTCCAACAGCAGACAACACTTTAAACCCTTTCTCCATTTCCCCTCTCATTTTCTCTAGTTCCCTTTCACTCTCCTCATCATTCATCCACCTTTCTTACTCCTTCAGTCCTGGTCCATCTCTCTCTATCTTCCTCTCTTCACCATCCTTCCCGTTTTCTAACTCTCTCCATCCCTATCAGTCTCTTTCTCTCACACAAATACACACCAATACCTACATACAAGAATCATCTTCATTTGAACAAAATACACTTTAACACTTTCAGTACCGTCAGCGACTTTAGTCGCCTGTAGTATGCGCTAACTGCCACTGACGATTTCTGACCAGGCACACTAAACATAACTAAATAACGAACAGAGTCACTGCACTGAAGTAAATACCAAAGGAAGTCACTCTGTAAGATAGCTGAATGATTGATAAGTCTCTGTGAATTCTTAAAGCATGTTTCTTGGGCTGCGAAGGTTTCTTTTAAAATATAAAATAAAATCTACCATGGCATCAACATTCTAAAACTGGTGTGGTACTTGAGGGTTTTTCACTGTATGAGCCTTCAGTAATGTAAGTGTTAAGAAGAACAATTAGTGACTACAGAGATGGAGAATGTCATACAAAAGTGATAAAAAGGACATGGCAAAAACAGAAAACTGTTCCTTCCACTTACAGTAGAGCAGCTCGTAGTCACCAGAGTTACTGGCCAGATACTGGCTGTCCTCAGACCAGTCCACATGTGTGATGAAGCTGGAGTGACCCTTATGAAATAAAAATAGAGTTTTTGGTTTCAACAAGAGTTTTACAGCACTTGTAACACAAATAAGTTGTATAAGTGATGAAGAATAGAGGTGTTACTAACAGAAATTAACATATGTAGAAGAGAACGGGCATTTCGTTTAAGAAGGTGTTAGCCTCTCAGTTTAGTTTTAGTAAGAGTTTTACTGCCCTTGCAATACTAAAGGTGTTGCTACTTGAAACATTCAAAAAAAAAGTTGGAGAGAGAGGGGCAATTGATGTTTGATAGGAAAGAATGAGCAAACTGCATCAGAGCATCTGCCAACCGCCCACATTTTGAGCCTCTGAAAGTACTCACTGAGCAGCGTCCGACCTTGGTATACTTCTTGGCATCATCAGACACCTGGTAGATATAGATGTAGTTGTCTCTCGAACCAACAGCCAGCATGGAACCATCTGCAGAAAAACCCCCACAGATTCACATATAAATTCCAAAGTAAACAACAACATTACAGGAAATGTACAAACTGTCCAAGACAACCACTCACTGTCAAGGAGAACAATTGTAATCTTAGAGAGGTGTACCACTTGGATAGTGTCATTACAACATTGAAAAAAAAAACCCAAAAATTTTTTACAAGCATTTGTCTTGGACAAGTGGTTGTAAGAGTAGGTTTAACTGTACTTCAAAAGTTTGCCAAATGCAATGTTGTGGTCTTAGATTTAAATATTTCAAAACACTGCAAGAAATAATTAAACTTATAACTGGTCAGAACTTCAGTCTTTTCTTTGCTCAAATGAGCATTAGCTCTCTAAGAATCAGACCATTTGAATTTGATGGTAAAGCCGGCCAATAAGTATAGCCCCCATACATCCCATTCCTCTTACCCAAATTCTTCCCATTCTTCTGCCATTGACAAAACATTCTGTCCATTTACAGCTGTGGTAACTCAGTCACCAAACCATGCTCTTCTTACTGGACTCCTTATCATACCGCAGCACCTTGCCCCTATCAATTATAACTCATGATAAGAGGCCAAGAATTAACCCCCCCCCCCCTAGTAAACTCCAGTCGCATCATGATGAATGTTAGACAAACTTCAAGAGGACAGAACTGTTTACCGTGCCCTAATAGGAAAAATCACATAGAAAAAATTAAACGTGTTTGGTTTCTTCATTTCATAGATTAAAAAGTAATTTTCAGAGTTCAATTTTTCTTCTGAATAAACAACCATTACAAGATGTATGTATAGTATAAGGTTTTACGGCGCTCGCAACTGCTAAGACCATTGCAAGAGTTCTATATATTTAGTATTATCGAACCATGAGAAAACATTTATTCCTCTGTGATTTATTTAAATTTTAGCTTTAGTAAGAGTTTTACTGCACTTGTAACATAAATGAAAAGGTCATATAACTAAGTGCCAAAGATAAGAGGTGTTACTTTAGATAGTAACATACAAAGAAAAGAAAGAGGAGAGTTGAGGATAGTAGACGTTTGATGATAGAGAAGGAGTAAATCACACAAGAGCACCTGCCAACTACCCACAGTTTGGCTGTAATTTCTGGCAAGTTGGAACAATAATGGGAAGGAATGAGGACAGCACTGAACACAGAAAGAAAAAGTTGAATACACCAAAGTGCTGATCACTCACCCACAATCCAAGAGCTTTGTTCGAAATAAGTACAGAAACTGCAATCAGCTTCTTGTTTTAGTTTGGATTTTACCGCACTTGCAATAGAATTAGGTCATTTAAGTGCCGAAAAATAAGAGGTGTTACGAGACAGTAACAAGCACAAAAATAGAGTAGGAGTGATAAGGATGGAAGATGATTGATAGGAAAGAAGGAACGAATCACACCAGAGCACCTGCCAACCACCCACTGAGTACCCACCTGGTGAGTACTGGATACACTCAATTTGCTCATTGCCATCGGTGTGTACCGAGACAATCTCATGGGTAGAGAGGTCAAGGACGAGCCAGCGCGCCACACTCGTGCCCACCGCGACAATCCCACCGCGTGGGTGGAAGCAACAGCTGTGAACAGCATCCTGAAATGCAGGCATAATAGTGCAATGTCAAGAACCACTTTACAATCAAAAAGGGATTATTAGTAGAGAGGTCAAAATTTTGATTTTGCGCTTACTCTTGCTCCTTCTGAATTTCTCTGTCCTTTCAACTTGCACACACACACACCAAATACACACAAGTAAAAACATCTACTCACACATACAGAAAGCATAATATATATATATACAATATTAGAACATGGGTGGCACAACAGAAGAGGTCCCACCCTCTCAATCTTGACACTCTTTAGAGCTCTGTCTCTACCACAAATTCCCATGAATAAGTTTCTCATCAGACAGCCACACTCAATTGTTGACATCACACTAAAAAATGTCGTCCAGCAAACTGCACATGAGCATTATATAGTGTTTGCACTATGAACCTTAACATTTTTTAGAATAATAGGGTGATACGGTAATGGCACTATCATTATCTTATCGACTTGAAATAAGAAATGGTTTATTTCTACCACCCCAACCACACAAACTTTTTGTAAATAGGTTAAATTCTAGAAATCACACCAAGATCATGTGGGTAGTGTGACAAACTCCTTACATTCATTTCCTTGTTCCAGACGACAGTGCGAGACTGAGAGTCCCACAGGTAGAGCTGTTTGTCAGAACCACAGGTGAGGAACTGGTGCTGTGTTGGGTGGCTGGCCAGACCCCACATCTCGTCTGTGTGACTCTGAGGAGGAAAATAACTTTGAGGTTGAAAGAGGAAAACAAATCAATGTAGAGATCGATAAATGAAGGGGGAAAAGAAGATAACAGAAAAAAAAGAGAAAACAAGAAAAGAGAAGAAACGACAAAGGAAGGAAAGAAGAGAAGAGCAAGGCAATATAAAACAACAGAGAAAAGACAGCGAGAAAATACAGAGCAAAAAGAGACAAGATAGCAGAAGAAATAGGAAAACAACATAAACAAGATAAGATAACGCAGGTCAAGGTATAAAAAAAAAGACACAACAAGATAAACTTTTCTCCTAAAGACATTTATCAACACTGTTGTAGTAGTCAACAATAGGTACAAAATAACACACCAAAGTACTGATATGCAAACGTAAGTAACGAAAAGATAGTACTGTACTATCAAACAGATGAGACCAAGTAAAGAGATGGTTCATTCCTGAAATAAAATGTCAGAGGAAATCAAAGTGTAATAACATAGAAATATTAACTAGCATTACTGACTTTGTTGCTTTGTTCCCCTAATAGAATTCGTTACAGTGCAATCATTGCTCATGTTCTTTATATGCAAGATACAACAAAAATCATCATGACCATAATGATACAAATGTCACCACTGGCGCTAATGACGAGGTGGGTTTTTTTTACCCCTTAATGAGCAGCAAATTTAATTATTTTGTTGATCACAATCTTTGGGCCAAGTAAGAAACCAATATACCTGTACAATGACAGACAACTCGAGATCCAGTGAGCCACTGAGGATACAGTTGCGTGTGGTGCCAACTAGGACCAAGCCACCCTTACCCTGGCTCAGAGTCCTCACAGGACCATAGGATTCAGGGACCTGAAACATTTAAAAAAAAGAAAATAAATTAATCAGGAAAATAATTATAATAGTATCACTGCTGTATAATGTCAGAGAAAAGAACAGATAAACAAACATAAATTAATCAGGAAAATAATTATAATAGTATCACTGCTGTATAATGGCAGAGAAAAGAACAGATAAACAAACATATCTGAAGCACAACAAGAAAAAATGTAAGTTGTTAAGCTGTTGTAATGACCAAGTCTCTCATTTTATGTCCAAACTTCTCGTCTCACTTACTACCTCATCACCCTCTAAAGAGCAGGTTGTTCTGTTCCAACTCAGAACAGGGAATAACCAACAGATACACCAACTCTCAACAAAGTTGAGGATTGGCAAGAAAGAACAGTAAGCCTGTCAATGCGGAACCAACAGCCAACCAGGAAATCATTTCCTTAAGGCCTGCCCAGTGCTCTTAGGAACATGGAAGAAAATATTGGCCCTCCCCCTCAGCAGGGAGACCCTAAACTCTACAGGAGCCTGGAAGACCTGCTGTAAACACAGCTTTCACACTAAAGACTGGGATATCCATTTAAAGATGACCGAGAAGAAGATTATCTCCATATTTATTACTTAATGTTTCATGGAGGACGGAGGTTTGAACATGAAAACTACGTTTCAGGACAAATCTTGAGGGCCACATGATTTCTTAGCTCGTATGTTGCAACCAAAATTTTTAAAAAAAAGGTTTCAACAAACAATTTAATTAAAATGTAAGTTTGCAGCTGACTCATTTAAAATTTCATCAGATATATCAAAATATGACCGATGTGTTTAGAGAAAATAGAAGAAGTCTAACAAAATGTCTCCTGCTACCGATTCTTTCTTTTTAACTTGGAAATTTGTCAAGCATTTATCTTTTATGATAAACTGGAAAGCCTTCATACAAGAAATGCTATCCAGGGACAGTTTGATTTTGTTGTAAAATCTGGGGCACACGCCTCAGATAAACTTACTTTTCCCATCCTAAATATATAGGCCTACTGAACTGACATAACATTGATACTGAGAACATGAGTCAGGGATCAAATATTTCTTTAAAGTACTGTATAGTACTGTATGGGTATAAACACTCCATATAATTTAGTGAGGTCAGTTAAGACAAGGAACCTCCAGTTAAATATCCTCCGATTCAGTCTCATGTAGGATTGGGCCAAGTATTCTGAAGGCTATTAAAACTTTTTAAACAACCAACGTTCAAGAACCTGCTTTAGGAATTTGAACTTCTATCATCTGCATTGAAATCCAGCATGATACAGAGTAAGACATAGATGCACCCTGAATAAATGCAGACCTCTTCAAATATATTAACTTTTCTTCATGACAATTAACAGTTATACAAAACAATATGGAGATGAAAATGCTTATTGACAAATGAGTGGGTACCTCTGTCTCTGATCCAGTCTTCGCGAACGTATTGTCCCACTGGATGATCTTTCGATCTTTACCCCCACCAGACAGAAGAGTGCCATCTTTGGTGACACAAAGGGAGAAAACTCCACCGTCGTGAGCATTTAGCATGGCCTGAGTTATCCGGTTGCTTCCTGCACAAACAAACGTAAAAAAGTCACACTTCAGAACAAATAAAAAGAAGAACAACAAGAACCATGACAAATAGTTCTCACATAAAAATTCACTAATTTATTAAAACAGAAAATACGGAGCAGATTTTTATTTCTCCAGTTCTATTTTCAAACCCACGTTCTCTAAATTTTAATTTTATACAACATGCCTTTGCAGCAATCAGACAGAAGCAAACAGACACCAAAAAGATTATACATCTACTTCCAAAAAACAAATAACGACAGAAATAAATAAATCAAAATAAATAAATAAATACCACCTTTAGTAGAGGTTTTACGGCGCTCGCAACTGCATAAGGTCATATGAGCGTTAGAAGATTAGAGCTGTTACAAGAGAGTAACAAACTTATAAAAGATGAAGGGGAGATAAGGACGATAGATGTTTGATAGGAAAGAAGAAGCAGCTGCACCACGGTTGATTTACTAGATAGTAGTAGTTTTCAGCTATCAGAACAGGAACCGGAGGATCAAAAGTAAAAACAAAACAAGTAGAAACGGCAGATCAGACCAGAGCACCCATTGACCACCTTCATTGAAAAGAGGTAGGCAGAGTTGCAGACCTCACCAGAACCCCACCAACCACCCACTCAGAAAAGAAGTAGAAAGAGCGAGGCCCATCAGAGCACCAGCCAATTAAAACGCACCCTCAGAACTACTACTGACCTTTGCCCCAGACAAAGATGCTGCCGTTGGAATCCCCGGAGAGGACGTCTCCGCTGTCTGAGAAGGCCAGACTGAGCACATACTTGGGCTTGTCGTATTTCTGTGGACCATGTGAAGAATAAATAAGGGTTATTTGAGATACATAAAACAACATTGTTAAGTGAATTTTCATTCTGTGCTGTGGAATAAGTAAGATAAACAGAAATGACATATGGAGAGAAGAGAAGCGGGATCTACCCGAGGTGCCCTCAAGCCACTGGCGTTGAGTATGAGTAAGCAAATGTTGATACATAATTATGCGGGCAAGAGCTTTACTGAAACTAGAAATTACTTGGTTCAAAATCGATGCTGCCAATAGGTTTGGTATAGTTTTGACCCTATTTCAACACATCTAAGACTAAGAGGAAGAACAACTGGTTGGCGTCCAGATTCAATAAAGATTGATGCATAGCAATCGAATACAGTCACAATTTGACAAACCCACACATGTTTTAGTAGAGCGCCTATATACAAATTTTATTTTCATTTCCCGAAAACAGCATTGCAGCAGCTTAATTTCATCAAAATATAGTTTGGTTCTAAAAAATGTTCTTCCAATAATGGAAAAAATTCAACTGTTAACTACTACTTTTCAAACTATGCACCTACAAGATAAAAAGAACTGCTTAGCAAAACGCCAATGACTAAAGAAGACTCACCTGAACTATCAAAAATCATTGAATATAGTTTTAAACAATCATAAACACCCAGTTTTAATGTCAAAAGCAATGAATAAACCACTTATCTTAAACCAAAAAAGAGGGGAAGAAAATCCCTATGGAGAAAGACTTACATCGAAAATGCCATGTTTCTTGACAAGAGCACCACCCTCTAGAGTCCAGAAGGTTATCTGCCCCTTGCCACAGCTGACAATGCTGCCTTTCTCCGACGGGTGGAATTCCACAGCCAGAACTGGCTCCGTGGAGCTCTGGAAATGGATAAGATATTTCATAGAAAATTCATTGACGTTAATATACATTTTTAAAAAAATAATAATAATAAATAAATAACATTTTTATTGATTTCGTTTAAAATGGCTAAATTGCATACATACAGAGATACTTAATCATTACTACATACGTACATAATTACTAACACACATCGTCATCTCAGAATTATTTTGTCCAAAGTGTACTTAAGCAAAGAGCCACTTTGGACAAAATTATAGTTCTGAGGGGACAATATACATACATAAATACACAATTTCGCCAATACAGAACAATTTGACAAACCATGCCATTGCTGGTTGCCACTTTGCAGAGCCCTGGTTTTTTTTAGCTAGGGTTGTTGTATCTTGCTCAAGGACACACCCTAATGACCACCCACCTGATCCTCATGTCACTGACTCTTACTTGAGACTTTAATAATCTATATATAAAAAAGTGGACTTGGGAGGCTTTGTGCATAAACTCCTCCCTTATTACTTAACCCACACCTTTGAAACTTTGCAGGCATCAACAGCATCATGTGGCTAGGACCTAACTTTAAAAAATCCACCCAAACTGCTTTCCCGATTTTTCCAAAATGCTTTGTTTCGTCCACACAGAATTCTAGCATTTCAATGCAGTTGAATGTGACGATTATGTTTGTTCATCAAACGGGGTACCCAGCTAGTAATATAATAAGATTGCTGTAGTTACTGTTGCTGGTAGAGCTGATCAGGTGCTTACTACGTATCAGCATCAAAATATCCACTATAGTATGCTGAGAATAGATAAACCCTATGAGCTCACATAATATCCATACTCTTTTTTGAGTATTTAATCTCACAATTTCATCAGTAGACCATAAGATCAGATTAATTTCAAATCTCTAAAGCGCAAGACAGTCAGTTCTTGTACTGAGCATACTTTTTCATTGCATCAAGATTTTTACGGAAAATGTTCAGTTTTAATTCCAATCATTCCAAGAGTAACTTTATCCATCAACCAAACAATCCTCTGCCTGTAAATTTTGTATGTGAGAATGTATGCCCGTCAGGGAGTTCTGTGTGTGTGTGTGTGTATGTGTGTTTCTGTGTGAGTGTTTTTTTCTTGTGTGTGTGAGTATATGTGTGTGTGTGTGTGTATGAGTGTGTGTTTCTGTATGTGTATGTGTGTGTGTATGTGTGTGTGTGTGTTTGTGTACATGTGTGTGTGTGTGTGTGTGTTTTTGTGAGTGTGTCTGTGAGTGTGTTTGTGTGTGCGCGGTTCTTTTTCTTGTGTATATGTGTATATGTGTGTATGTGTGTACGTGTGTGTGTGTTGTTGCTGTTGTTGTTAAATCGTTTCACATTTGTGTATTTTCTGTCCTTTCACGAATTAAGTTGAAAGTTAATTCTGCATTGTGCAGCACTTAGATCCTTCTATAGGAATTAAGCTTTACACAAATCCCCATTATCATGATCATTATTATGACTGTCATGCCCAAAGTATCGAGCTTTGCTGGTAACTTTTTCCTGACCTTGGTCTCGGTGAGCTTGTGTGGCTTGTCCCGTCCCAGGTCCCACACAGAGATGATGTGTTCATTGGCCTCGTCCACCACCACCAGCTGCTGGCCGCCGTCCTGGGGAGCGGAGGGGAGGGGAAAGTGAGAGTTTTGTTTTAGGTTTAAAAGGGAGAGTTTTGTTTTATGTTTAAAAGTGAGAGTTTTGTTTTATATTGAAAAGCGAGAGTTTTAAAGCACTTGCAACACGGTTAGGTCCTATAAATGCTGAAGATTTATTTTTAAAAATTTTTTGTAAGAGTTTTACGGCACTTGCAACACAATAAGGTCATATAGGTGCCGAATATGAGGTATTCCAAGAGAGTAACAAACACAAAAAAGAAGAAGGGGAGATAAAGACGGTAGATGTTTGATAGGAAAGAAGAAGCAAACCACGCCCTAGCTCCCGCCAGCCACCCACGCTGAAGATTAGAGATATTACAAGAGAGTAACAAACACATGAAGGAAGGAGGAGAGGGTTTGAGTTTGAGAAAAGAGAAGCACATCCCACACAATTAGTCATATAATGCTGGGAAGAAGAAAGACAGAGAGACAGAAACAACAGAGGGAGAGAAAAGAAGTAGAGCCCCTTCCAACTACCCGTGGAGGGGAGGTGAGAGTGGCTAGTTTACTTCCCAGTTTGTTTTTTTCGTTTTAGTAGAGGTTTTTCGGCACTCACAATTGCATAAGGTCATATGAGCGCCAGAAGATACAGGTGTTACAAGAGAGTAACAAACATAAAAAAGAAGAAGGGGTGATAAGGACGATAGATGTTTGATAGGAAAGAAGAAGCAAACCACACCAAAGCACCGCCAACCACCCACCAATTTGTTTGGAGTAAAGAAAAGCACATCAGCACAATATAGGACAGACAGACAGAAAGCGAGAGAAAATCCACTTCTAATATAGTTTTAGCTACGGATAATAAATATTTGACAGGAAAGAAGGAGCGAACCATACCAGAGCACCCACCAACCAACCATGAGGTGAGAATGTCTAGTTTACTTCCCAGTCTGTTCGGAGTAAAGAGAAGCACCTCGACACGATAACGGTTTTTCCAACCACTTGTGCTCACTTCCACAGTTCAGTGCAATAAAAATGTAAACATAATATGATAAAAGTAGAATAAAAGGAAGACGACCAGAGCTCTGAAAGTCACAAAAACTGTCCTGGTGAATTGAGTTGAGATGTAGTTCACAGCAAAGGAACAGGGTAAAGGCAGCATTTCGCGCAAAACAAAACGCCATCCCTGTAATGCAATAGCCAATACTGCAGTCTTGCAGTCAAATTTTGATATTGTCGGATTAACAAAACAGTAAAACAAACAATCTGGAGTAATGAGAAAAACAGTTAAGTCTGGATCCCATATAATAATAATAATAAATAGCATTTGTATAGCGCATATCCCTGCTCAACAGCAGGCTCTATGCGCTTTACACTATATTATTACCCTAGCAGACCATAGAACACTACGAAACATTCTCAGCTTCCCAGGAAGCATACAGTGCAAGCAGCTGATTAAGCGCTCGAACACTAACAAACTGACAAGATCTTTCGCTGTCTATAGCCGGGTACCCACTCCCACCTGGGTGAAGTGAAGAGCCTAACCACTAGCCCAACAGAAGACCAGTTTGACAATGTCAGAGTAAACACAGATGAATGCATCTAAAAAGGAGTGTGAATTGATCGGCACTCTATCATTACATGACTTGGGTAATTGTACACAAACATCCAGTGGTATGGGGCTCTCGTGGTGTTCACCTCTCATTCAAAGGTCCCCGGTTCGAATCCGGGTAGCGCCGAAAAAAATGTTCTTCTCTAAAATTGTCTCCTTTCACCTTCGGCCTGCACTTGCAACATAATAAGGTCATATAAGTGCCGAAGATTACAGGCGTTACCAGATAGTAATAAACACAAAAAAGAAGGAAAAGAGATTAGGACGATAGATGTTTGGTAGGAAAGAAGGAGTTAACCACACTAGAGCACCCGCTAACCACCCGCAGATACTAATTTTAATAAAAAGGCACTCACCAGCTTGGAGAAGGAGAGACAACACACAGCACGGCTGAAACATCCAATGCCGATGACATGCAGGGTGTTGAGAGACACTGAGTCCCAAACACGCACGTGTGGCTGTGAATGGAAGAGGAAGCAATTGATACACACAGTTGTCAAGCAATCATCAACATCAAACATAAAGTGTAAATATGTGTTTTTTGGACTCTTTCTACTCATTTTGTATATATATATGCCGATGATGAAATGGTAAACATCCTCATTTTTGCAAGTAACAACAATGACAGTTTCAATTCTTTGTTCTTTATAAAATTTGTTTTAGTAAGAGTTTTTACAGCACTTGCAACACAATTAGGTCACATAAGTGCTGAAGATGAAAGGTGTTACAAGAGAGTAACAAACACCAAAAAAAAGGAGCAAACCACACCAGAGTACCCACCAACCATCCGCTTGTGAAATGAAAGTCATGGAAGATTTTTTTATAAAAAGAACATTTAAAAAAAAGAAATACATTGAAGAAACGGCAGCAACATTAGCTGTACATGTTGCTGATGTGTACAGCATTACTGAAATCAAGTCGAAACTTTTTTCCAAATGAATTATACCCAAGTATAAGTTATCACTATAAAAAAAAGTCTTCACTTTTCAATGTATTCCTCCAGCCTCAACAACAAACTATATCTCTTTGTTTCACTGTCCAATATTCTGGCACCTGTGGTGCAATGGTAAGGCTCATTCACCACACACTAGTAAATTATGAGTTTCACCAAAGGGAGAACTTATTTCGTGAAGCATCTGTCTTTTTTTGGGGGCCACAGTTTAAGTTGGCCCTGTCAGGCAATCAGTACAGCCCACCTCCTTAATAATCTAACCAGGGTTTCAATTCCCATTACTCAGGGGGGCTACTGGAGGTAAAGTCTGGGTGAGCCTGGGCCGTATCAAGTATTCCAGAAAAAAAAAATTCTAGTAGTTATTATTTCAAAGAACACCGACATGATCTTTTCAATATTTATTTATAGCAGTCAAGAATATGAACAGTCCTTCATAACATAGGCTTCTCGGTAGCAAAAATGCTAGTGAGAAAAATAATTGGGCTGCACTAACACTAAATTTTAATGTCAAGCAGGGGCCGTAAAATCTTATTAGTACTACTGATAGGGGTATGAAACATTTTTTTTTTTCTTAGTAAGATTATTACATTGCAACACGATGAGGTTATATAAATGCCGAAGATTAGAGGTGTTACAAGAGATTAACAAACATAAAAAAGAAGGAGGAGGAGATAAGGACAATAGATGTTGATAGGAAAGAAGGAGCAAACCACACCAGAGCACCCGCCAACAACCCACACGAAACATTTATAATCACAAGCTCTCACTCCTGCTCCCACTCCCCCCTGACTATTTTTACAATGATGCTACTTCTCTTTTCCTGGTTTGTTTTATTTGTTTTAGTAAGAGTTTTACAGCACTTGCAACACAATTAGGTAATAATAATAATAATAAATAGCATTTGTATAGCGCATATCCCCGCTCAACAGCAGGCTCTATGCGCTTTACACTATATTATTACCCCAGCAGACCACAGAACACTCCGAAACATTCTCAGCTTCCCGGGAAGCATACAGTGCAAGCAGCTGATTAAGCGCTCAAACACTAACAAACTGACATGATCTTTCGCTGTCTATAGCTGGGTACCCATTCCCACCTGGGTGAAGTGAGGAAAATTCGTGTAAAGTGCCTTTCCCAAGGACACAACGTCGGGCCCCTGACGGGATTCGAACCCACGACCTTACGGTTGCGAGTCCGAGAGACTGATCACTAGGCCACTGACGGTCATATAAGTGCCGGAAGTTAGAAGTGTTACAAGAGAGTAACAAACACAAAAAAGAAGGAGGAAAGATAAGGGTGACATGTATTTAATAGGAAAAAAGGAGAAAACCACATCAGAGCACCCACAAACCGCCCTCTACTCACTTCCTGGTCAGTTTGTGGCTTCCAGCCTGGCCTCCTCTTGGGGTCCACCTTCACACAAACACACAACATGCCAGAGGAGAACATTACATAGGGGGGCACAACACCAAGAATGCATGATGAACTGGTGGATGCAGCGGAAAATGTGACATGCATGCAACGGGAAGCAGCAAGGGTGAAAATGAACAATAACCAAAAAATACAGTGATCAATTACGTATCTGCATGAGCACTATTTCATTCCATCATTACTTGTCGACTTATTACTTACCTAATGAGAGAAGTTCTGGAAGCTCCTTAAGTATGGTATTGAGATTTTCTTTAGAAATTGACTTTCAAAATCCATTCCAGATTCTTTTCGAGAATTTTTTAGGACACGGAAAAAAAGCAGTGCTCATGCAAAAAGTAGTGCACACAAAAAAAAACCCTCATGAAAAGACGATACTCCCTTCCTATTGACACATTTCTCATCAGAAAATACAAAATGGATTGTCATTCCCAAAGGAGTCAATATTAATTTAGGTTCCATACCATGCTGAAGATAACAGGAGACCCAAAACCCCACAGCTTCAAACTTGCTTTAGGAAATCAAGAGTGAGACAACAGACATTCCAAACCAGTTCCCAAACATGAAGGGTTTTCTTGTCACTACAGGTTTCTTCTTGCAACATGTTAAATTGTCAAAACATTAAAGAACAAACCAAAATTGGTGTGAAGCGGAGCAAGGGACGTAAAGCTCATATTTGAATGCACGACGCATTGTCATGTCACTCATATCATTTGAAGAAAGCAGAACACAAAAAAAGACCACATTATATCAGTTTAAAAATCAAATCCCACCAACACTGATGTACTGTTCTGGTGCTCTAAATGAGACCATCCACAAAAGAAGGGGCATAAAATTTGACAAACTATACCTTTTTGTAAAATTGAATTTGATTTGGGGGGGATACAACAAACTCGATTAATTCATTTACAAGTGGATCATTTAAATTTTGTTTTGCCAAATGGCACGTTTTTTGCTTGCTTTCCCTTCACTGAAGTTATCAGCCTATTTTGTCCTGCTCCGCAACTTGATGAAACAAGCAGAAAACTTGCAAAAGAAATTAAACATTACAAATTACACATTCATCTTGCACTGAACCAACTCATGAAACAAGGCAACTGAAAACTTCCAGATACTGGCGATAAAAAAAAGGTACAATACCACTTTCTGATTGTGCATAAAATCTAGTCTTTTTGAGTCTTTACGCTTTTTCTTACCAAGTACTCTAAAAAGAAGGTCACGTTATAAACGTACCATTTTGGCACCTGCTTCAATTGGTGTTCACAGCATCAACGTTAAAAAGTAGAAAATGGGCATTTTTTCCCTGACCACATGTAGAATTTTTTTCCATTCATTTATTGCCAGTATATAGTGCATGTCCATGCATTTCACAAGAAATAAAGTACAGTTTCAATAACAACAACAGAAGGTACACAAAAACAACAATTATAAAGAAAAGCAGCTCCCCCTTCTGTCCTCTCTGATTTCAGAGCTTGTTTGATTGCTCTTCTTACCATGACAGATAGCACATTCAACAAAATTGTCGGTGAAGATCCCAAGCCACTTTCATCAATGAGATAATATTAAATATGAGGGCCCAAAAACTATATATTTTGCATCTGTTTTGTAACCAGCCAACATTATGCACAACTCCGCAGGAATTCATAACAGAATAATGTTACTGGCATGTGCAAACCAGTACATTAAAAGTTGTGGAAACAGGGTTTAAAAAAATAGACTACAACCCATAAAAAGTATGATCTGGAAATTCAAGTCTTACTTGGAAGAGGATTTTCACCGACAATATGCAAAATGAATAAGCATTTGGGTGTATAAAAGGAAAGAAGGGTCATTCCATAACTTTGCCTTGACACAAGACAAAAAAATGGCGGGAATCAGTTCATGCTATGTGAGAATTTTTAAAAAATGGAGCATTTTAAAAAAGCAAGGTTATATTCAACAGCAATTGAACACAAAAGTAAAAGAAAAAATCAAACAAATTCTGAGGGATAGTCAAGATGCAGGTAGGTATAGATCAAAGACACAACTGACACTTTCAATGTACAACATGCAGACAAGATGACACTTACAGACGATAAAACACCAGACTGACAACAATACAAGTCGACTGACAACATAATAGTCACATCTGACGTCACAGGACTTACCTTTCCTTCCTTCGCATCATGACCTGCCACCTGACCTGTAGCAATCTTGATTTTGTCCGGATGAATTGCAATGCTGAGGAGAAGGTAATTTGAAGATAACAAAGTTCGTCTCTAACAACTTTATGTCATCCTTGTGTCCCTGGAACTGTCTCAGTAAGACAGAAATATGAGTGTATATACACACCGTCAAACACAATAATAAACTGATCATATTATATGTCTCTCTCTATCTCTCATCTCTCTCTCTCTCTCACACACACACAAACACACACTCATTCAGCCCCTTACACACTCATTCACTCCAACATATCACACACGCACACACAAACACACAAATCAAGACAACTTTTTCACACACACAAATACACACACTGAAAAAGCAACAACAAAAAACAAGCAAACTTACTAATGACCACTTTTGTCACTGGTCAGCCAGACAGCCTCTCAATATAGGTTTAACATCCCTATCAACACTATCAGGTTATTTAAGAGGCGGGAGCTCTGAATTTAACATCCGTCTCCGATAGGACCAAGCCAAATCGATAAAGAGCCTTAAACTAAAAACTCCGCAAAACGACCAGAGTTCAAGAACATGTGCATTTGTGTGTGTGTGTGTGTGTGTGTGTGTGTGTGTGTGTGTGTGTGTGTGTGTGTGTGAGTGTGTGTGTGTGTGTGTGTGTGTGTGTGTGTGTGTGTGTGTGGTGTGTGTGTGTGGGCGGGTGTTGGTGTGTGTTTGGGTGGGCGGGTGTTGGTGTGTGTGCGCGTACATGTCTGCATATGCACATGTGTGTGTGTGTTTTGGTAAATGGTCTCACAATGTGCTTTTCAGTCATGACTGGTTAGCTGAGTGATAATTTTGCATTGTATGACGCTTAGAGCCTTCTAGGGATTTGGCCCCTTATAAATTCGCATTATCATTGTTCATTGTTGTTATCAACAGACCAGCCACACAAACACATATAACACCTGCACTGATCACTTGTGTCATGTCACAGGTGTGTCAATGTATCCCAGGAAGAGATTCCCAAGTCTGCTCCTCAAAATTATAAAAGACACATATCAAGCACACACACACACACATAATCAACGGACACTCCAAACAAACACACACACCATGTCACTAAAGATAGATAAATATCAAGCACACGCACACACATGATCAATAGAAGACCCCCCACCCCCACAAAAACACACAACACATTCATTGACCACTTGATGTCACCAGTGTATCCCAGATAGTGCCTCTGTGTCTACTTCCAACTCCTTTCCAGCTCTCTAACAATCTGTTGTCTGCTTTAGTGTCTACTTTCTGCCCCCACCCCCTCACCTCCTTTGCCCCCTCCTCTGGGCTCCTGACTCTTTCTACAGCCTTTCTACTGCTACTCCTTGGCTCCTTCTTGCTGCTGTCTTTCAGCCACACCCCTGATCTTATGGTAGGTAAAATCTAACACCTTGCCTTCTTGGATATGGGTAAAAATCTCAGAGTTCCCACGTGCAAGTTGTGCACATTAAAGATCCCTTGGTGGCCCAAAATCGGTAGGAGCAGGCTTCGGCCGCCACCTGGGCAAAATTCAAAATTTCCAACCAATGTTTAAAGTGTCCTGCGCGCTCATATGACCTTACGCAGTTGCGAGCACCGTAAAACCTTTGCCAAAAACTCTGTATGTACTTTTCAGAACAATAAAAGATCCAACACACACCAAGCACACACATTCACACACACAAACACACACACACACAATCAACAGAAACTCCACACAATCACACACAACATGCCCACTGACCACTTGATGTCATCGGTGTGCCCCAGATAGTGCCTCTGTGTCTGCTCCTCAGGGTTATGCAGCACCACAACGGCCGCGGTGAAATAGACCACCTCTCCGGTGGGAAGGTAGTACAGGTTGCTGCGACAGTCTCGGCCACGGTACCCATAGCTGTCTTATGTCAAGGACTTATAATCTTTCTTTTTTTTTCCTCTTTCTATTTTTGATACATTTTTTTTTTGCGTAACATATTGTGTGGTATCTAGTTTCTAGTATAATTATAAGTCACTCATCCGTTAAAGAAGAAGGTTGTTGATCATTGAATGAAATGTTTATTTTACTATTACAGGCTTTTCTTCAACTTTCCTTGTGATTTCCCAGATCTATTGGGCATCTAATAGTGAACTGTATCATATGAGGGGTATCACCTCCTTCTACTAGCATGAAGTTGCAGTAGCAACCAAGCAATTATTTGATAGACCTCTTTGTAGTTTGACCTCAAGACTGCTTCAGGCCTCAAATCAAAGCCAATCATATGCAGTTCTGACATGACCAAAAAGAAAAAAAAATACTAACACACCCATTACAATTTCACAAATTTGGAAAGTAAAAAGAAAAATAGTTTTCATTCGTCCTGTGAAGCTTCATGGCCCAATTGTCATTATTAAGTGAGACAAGAGGCAGTTTAGTAGCAACAGTACAAACTAACTTACACCCCCCCAACCCCTGCACATCACAGAAGTTATGTTAGAGAAAAGGAAAGAATCATGTTTATATTGAGGGACCAGCCTCAAGGGTTTTTATCATCTGCCAGTTGCTCAAGTGGACTAGGCCCAAAATTAAGAAATCTTGTTTAATTGCAGTTTCTTAACTCTTTATCTCAGGCAAGTCACTCTCAGGGGCTCGCAGTTGGAACCCCTGTGCCAGTGAGCTGCTGGTAGCGGCTTGGGTGCAGTCCTTTACCAATTTGACAACAAATTGCTTTTCGGCAACTGCCGAAAACAAGTCTCTTTCAGAGGAATTTCATTCATTAGATGAAGAACTATCGAAATATGTTCATTTGTTTTAATTGAATGACTAAATTAGTGATGTATATGTCAATTTTAGATTTTGAACCAAAATAGGGCCTCGGCAGAGTGGGTTTATTTATTACCCCCTTAGAGATAAAGAGTCAATCTGTGGTTTCAAATAAATGTGCTCCAGAAATGCTTTGTCGATATTCAAATTCTAAATGTTAAAAACAAAGCCAGTATATATACATAATATCGGAACAATTTCTAAAAGAATGAAATTTCTTCATTTTCCTCAAAAAGTTTGCTTCCTTGGCTTAGAGCAGTGGAACAACTTGATGATATACTATATACTGTTTAGCCTATTTTGATACCCATTACTAAATTTCACCTAAAAAAAAACCCATGTGTAGAGAAGAGGACGTGGATGGGGATGAGGGGGGGGGGGGGGGGGGGG
>NW_004797356.1:486848-488592 GCF_000002075.1 Aplysia californica | reverse complement strand
GGGGGGGGGGGGGTGAGAGCTAACTCGTCGGTGGTGACTCAACCATTAGTCAAGGATACACCCACTCCAACTGCAACTTCTCCGGGGGAACCTCGCTGGTCTTGTTGATGTTGTACTCCGACAGGTTGGACGAGGCATACAGGCTGACCCCACGGCCACGGATGTAGATCTTCAGGAAACCATCCTCTGAAAGGTAAGGGTTTCAATTAGTTTTAAGTTTTTTTAGTTTTAGTAGAGGTTTTATGACGCTTGCAATTGCATAAGGTCATATGAGCGCCAGAAGATTGAAGGTGTTACAAGAGAGTAACAGACATAAAAAAGAAGAAGGGGACATAAGGACAATAGATGTTTGATAAGAAAGAAGAAGCAAACTACACCAAAGCACCCGCCAACCACCCACGAGTTTAAGTTTGAGTTAAAGGAAGCACATTGTTGACACAATAACGGTCATGACATGCAGGGAAGAAGCAAGGCATTGTTTGTTTGATTGAGTAAAGAGAAGTGCATCGACATTATAAAGGTCATATGGTGCAGGAAAGAGCAAGACAGATAGATTGAAAAAAAAAAGGATGAGAAAAAAAGTTGGACCTACCACTTGCACCCTCCAACCTCCCACCTGAAAGGTTAGGGATTAATGAAGATGAGGATGATTGTTAAGTGGTCCTAAAGGACAAGTCGGCACACCAGGGGGAAACATTTAACAATGATTAACAATGATCAATGTAAAATTAACAGAAAAAGAAGACCTCAAACCCAGAATAAACATGGTTGTGATGTAATCGTTAAAGTATCAGATTAGCAACACCATTGTCTAATCTATTGATCACCTTTTTTTAAAGCCAAGTTTCCAATAACTCCACTTCACATTTCTTTTTCTACAAGTGATTAGCACTGACAAAGGCAACCAGTGTAATATGGATATAAATCAATCTGGCAGGAGCTGAAATTCTACTCCGGGTAAAAATACCATGAGCATTCTAGTAAACCGAAGAAACCTCCGAAATATAGACCCACACTGACAAGGATTTACAACACCGTAGCTGAACATTTTTTTTAACCCCCCCCAAAAACACCCTACATAGGCTGCTGGTCAAGATGATGAGTACTTGACGAAAAAACCCAAAACAATAACCAATCGACTTTTGAGCTTCTTTTCTAATTATTATTCACAAAACCTCTCTTGAAAGTTTATAATATTTCTTCAGCATTTCAGCATTGGTAAGTCCGTGAGGCCCAATACTAGAAAATACAGAATACATATTTTCTGACAAAAACATACTTATGACTCAGATCCTTATAAATGTACTGAATACATTTTTTTAAAAACTGGTTAGCAGCTATGCAATACTCTCAAACTCTCTTGACTAGCCGTGATAATCGTTAACAGATAAACAATAAAAAAAATACTAGATCTAAAAACACTGAAAAAGTATTTCACCCCTTATTTGATGAATTGAGAAAAAATTACTTATGACACGATTTCTCAACAAAAATGACCTGAGATTATATGTATCAGGCAAAAAAAAAAGATGAGGGATCCATTTCCTTTTCACTTTGCTCTTGTTTTCCCAGAATTTCAGATATCTTACAGGACTCGCCTGCAAATACAAATTGTCACCACACACCAGCGCACAGCACACGACACAAGAAGAGAATAATAAAATTATTGCTTTGCAGTGTTAACCACACTCAGTGAAAGATGTGCCACCTCCTGCCAAGAAAAAAAACCCCGCTTGAGAGAGAG
>NW_004797356.1:482643-485703 GCF_000002075.1 Aplysia californica | reverse complement strand
GAAAGAGGGGGGGGGAGAGAAAGAGAGAGAGGGAGGGATAGAAAGAGAAAGATGGGGGTGGGAAGGAGAGGGAGAAACAGAAAGAGAGAGGGACACACAGAGAGAGAAGCAGAGAGAAAGAGACAGAGAGAGACAGACAGACGGACAGACAGTTAAACAGGAGCTGATAAATGTGCAGTATGTTGCATGTACACTGAAATGGGTGATTTTGTTTAACTTTTGAACAAAATAAAGTGCCAAGATAGATGGACGCTGTACAGTACTGCATCATCATAACCATCATCATTATTATTAGCATTATCTTTCTGATCACAACAACTTTAATGAACACTGGCACTACAATGGTTTAGTACTGACACACGGGTATACTAGACAAAAGCAGAAGTACAGAGTCATTTTATGTTGTAAAGCATTTTGTGTAGGGCTACACTAGCGATTGTGGTGGGGGCGATCACTCAAGATATGACAGATAGAGAATCTTACGGTACGAGCTGGCAGGCCGGCACGCTGGGAAAGGGAACAGAGCTACAATTAAGTGTTCAAAGTTTGAGTTCGGTAAGACAGTAGGTTGTTGTCTCAGTTTGTAGGTGGCTCTTTTACAGCACTTATGATCCTGCTTTGAGTGCCAACAATTAGACTGGCAAGTGATACAAATGAATGGACATGAACTACAGAAGCTGCAGGCAAAGAGTAGTTTTGTGGAATTCTATTTGAGAGACTGAATAAGTTCATATTTGCGTCAAATTATCTACATTATATCTGTCTCCTTCTCCCTCTCTCTCCCACTTATCCACTTTTTCCTCACACACAGATACACGTGTGGCATCATGATGAAATCAGGCGCTCGTCAAATTAATGAAATCTAAGAAACTGACATTTTTTCCACTCGTCGGGAGGTTTCTTCTTTGGCTCAACACCTTTTATGATTTAAGAACACACGTCTGTGTGGATTTTTCAGAAAACGATAAAAGGCAAGAAAAAAGTAAATTTGCAGTTTCTAGGTACACTAAAGCTTTGGATGTCATCAAACTTTGGCAGCCATTGAATCGCTTATTTTAGTTCTGACTTCAGGCGACCCCTACCTCCTTCAATCACAAATATCTCAGCTTCTATTCAAGATTGGTGGGTAGTTTTTCCCCCAAAAGCAAGACAAATAAACAAATTTTAAGATTATACCAGAAACTTCAAATGCTCCAAAATTGACAAGCACCCGATTCCATCGCATTGTGACACATATACACATACACATATATGTACACAAACATATTATACACACACACACACACTAGTATACACATATTACATATATTCTAAATAATATCCTACATAATAAAAATACATTTACATAAAATATACTGTACACCCTGTACATGTGTTTGTACTTTTGCACGGGTCACCGCACGCACTATAGTAACTAATCATCTTTGCAAAAAGCAAAAAACAAAAAATGACACACGTCTATTCTGCAGGGTACTTCAACTGAACAGTGTAACATCCGATTTGAACTCACATCCTCACCAAGAAATAAACCCATGCAAAACTCCCCAGTGTATTCATAATCGACCAACAAAAACCGCAGCACAAAACTAAAAAACGTGAGGAGTAAAACGATAAGAGAAACTAAACGTCAAATACAAAAAAAAAAAAAATCTCATTCATTTCCCAGTCAGATGACTTCGCAGGCATATATATCAATTATCATACATTACATACTTCCAAGAGTCCTTTGCCTGTTGCCTTGGGGAGGGTCAGGAGAATGAAGATGAGGTAAAATGATAAAGAAAAATATAACTTAAAAACTTCCCTTGAGGTGTCCGGTAAAAAATATAAAGAGGGACCAAAAAAAAAAAAAAAAAGAAAGAGAAATAGAGGGAGTCAGGGGATGATGAGAGGGAAACCCCCAGGCATTTAGTTGCCTGTAGCCACAGGACAAAGGAGACACTTACCTGGGTCTTGTTTGTTTGTTTGTTTGTTTGTTTGTTTGAGTAAAGAGAATCATATCAACACAATAATTGTCATTTAGGGCTGGGAAAAAGTAAGACAGACAGACAGACAGACAGATACAAAATAGGAAAAGTAAAGAAGTAGGCCCGACCAACCAGAGGTGCCCTTACCTGGGTCTGAGGGTCACAAAGAGAGAGAAGGTCAAGGGTCAGCTACGACAACTGGACACATACAGAGTGACCGCCAAATAGGAATATACATGACATGGTTGACAACCACTGGACTGAAAACAAGCTTCTTGCCTTACCCACCTACCGCTCTTTTCCCTCCCCACATCTTTACTTATGTTTTAACCTCAGGGCTTAAAAAGTGGATTCTAGTCTACTTTGATTTGGCACAACAACGGCCATAATTTGGCCTCAACCAAACTGAAGCCACCAAAAACTCCTGGGAAGGGGGACATTGACTATTCATATAGTATTATAGTAGAGCTTGCTCTAATGAACACACGTCCAAGACAACTATCTGCACAAACAACCACTTACTCCCTTGCGCTTTTTCTGCATAGACTATGATAAATTAACCAACTTTTTTTCTAAATGGACCCTTCAAAGACAAAAGAGCCTGCATAGAGAAAAAATGATGGAGTTCATCCTCAACCTAATTCAAACAAATACAAGCTTCCAAGATCTCTTCGTTTATTAGTTTTAGTAGGAGTTTTATGGTACTTGCAAGCAAATAGTTCACTACTTCTATTCATCAAAACGTCGTCCAAAAATCACCAACATGGACCAACAATAAAACCACAGCCAGACAGCAGAAACAAGTGATTGCATTATTAAGGGACAACATAGATAGCCAAGCCCCCCCCCCCACAACCCCCTTTTGTGAAAAAGTAATGCAAACTAACAAAATCTTCCATCTAAAACCACCTCCAAACCCTAAAACAAAGAATACAAAACAGCCAACAAGATCACGACTGAACAACAGCAAAGACTATCATGGGGAAATATTCCCAAAAAGACTCAGGAATTAGTTCTTGTTGCAGCGATTCTGACACAAACAAGCATAGCATTTCGCTCACAGAGGTGAATACATGATTTTAGAGACACAAAT
>NW_004797356.1:479256-480641 GCF_000002075.1 Aplysia californica | reverse complement strand
GACTGTGCACGCTGATTGTGAAAATAAATTACACCTTCGTTTTATTTAATTTTGATTTAGTAAAGAGAAGTACATCGACACAATGATGGTCATTTCGTGCTGGGAAAAAAGTATCACAGGAGACCAAAACAATAGGGGAAAAGTAAAGAAGTAGAACCTACCAGTGGCACCCTCCAACCACCACCCAAAATATCATTAATAAGCCTAAAGTCGTGCAGTGACAGTAGTTTATTGTCGGCCTACTATTAAAATGAAGAAAAAAATATGGGGATTGTGGAACTCATGCTGGGAAAGGTAATAATCGTAATCTCATGCGATATAAATGTGTATGTCTGTGGAAAGGTGGGGGGGGGGGGTACTGACGGTGCCCAGCATAATAATAATATTACGACAAAAGAAAGTGCGTTGATGGAAAAGCGGAGATACAATTTGCATTATCCATACAAACTGGAATAATCTTCGAGCATGCAGTCGAAAGACCCCTATACATTGTGGTGTAGAACTAAAGAAGAACAAAGTCACACAGACGAATAAGAAAGCACGGCACACATAGGCAGGTCATAGTACAATGTAGTATACTGAACCAGAAGCCTAGAAGCACACATTGTTACAGAGCATAATACATAATTTGAAAAGTGGGCGCTTATTTGCCAATATCAGCGAGTGAAAACTATCCCCAAAATTGTTCCTTCACCAATATGAAATAAAAACACTTCCTCTTTCACGACCAAAGTCGGCAATCAAATTATATTGATAGACCTACAGTTTAAGTCAAACACAAAGTTCAGTGTCTTGAATGGTTTCTTTGTAAAATACTGTTGAAACTAAACGATGTTCGTTTGGTTTTCTCTTTCGAAAAAAAATAATTTTTAATGTAAAAAATATATTTATTCAACATTACGCTTTGTTCTCAATACAGTTTTTCAGTATGGCTGAGCATTTCAATTCGACCATATTGGCGAAAAACAACATCGACGATAAATGACACCCAGCTTTAAGTGACCAATAAACAAAGCATACATTTCTAAAACACACACAGTAGGCTACACACTGTCAGTACGATATTATATCTCCAGTCTTCTGTATATCCTGATAAACAATGTAAAACACACACGGTACACACTGTCAGTACGATATACGCCAGTCTTTTATATATCTTGTTAGACAATAAATACTATAAATACTCTACATAAGTAATAAAAATGAAAAACTGATTAGATCATTCGAAATGTAGAAACCCTTGTGGCGGAGGGGCATTGTCAACACACAGAAGGGCCCAACTACACTAAATGCATATATAATCAAAACAGCCATGGGGTAGACAGACATGTGGGAATAAAGGGAACGGACAAAAGTCAAAACTTCTCTGACAGAGCCATCACCCC
>NW_004797356.1:477365-479156 GCF_000002075.1 Aplysia californica | reverse complement strand
CCCCCCCCAACCCCAAAAAATCAACCTAACAGTGAGTCCGGAGCCTTTCGCGCAAAAAAACTGAAGCGCAACTGAGCCAAGGTTACAATATTTACGAATATGCGCAAGTTACAAATGCATTAGTGAGATACCATAATTTACTCTAAATAAGTAAATTATGACTTATACTTGATACACTCCCACTCCTACCCAACTCAAATTGCCAATCTGTAGAAGTAATTCAGGGATACATGACATTGTATCTTCTGTCACGACCAATGTCGGTGGACAATGGGAATTCACTACTGGCCAAAGTGAGCCAGGTGCAGTGCCAAACATGGCGACATACACAGCCAATGAGATTCTTTTTTTTAATCATACGCTTCGTTTTCTGTGCAAGTGAGCATGATTTTACCAGGCCTCGAACACGAATCCAGCAACCAAAAAAAAAAAAATCCCCCTCCAAACAAATACAAAAACAAAACCCTGCAGTTGACACTGCACACATTATTATCGGACCTGGCAATTGCTTTCGTTTATATAATTTTTTTTAAGTTTCAGAGAAAACGAATACTCCCCCACCCCTCTCACATACTCCTAAAACAAAACCCCAACTTCTAAGCGATTTACGAAAGGCCAAGAAGCAAATGACTAACGAAACAACAAAAATAATCGTTGGTAATTCGGTACAAAAAGCGCCCAGCGACCACAAACGAATTTGTTTAGCAGTAACTTTTTAAAAGTACCAAAAAGCCACAATCAAAGAAATACAGAAGAATAGAAAAAAAGAAAAAAACCCCACACACACCACAGAAAACACCCATAAACTCAAGAGCGAAAAGATAAGAAAAAAAGGGTAAATAACATAAGTTAAAAAAAAATGGAATTTGCTATCCAATTCACTGAAATAACCGAAGCTACCCAAGAGGGGGGAAAGATTCCTTCAAGCAATCACTTTTACAGTCTCACAGGCTACGAAAAACAAAAGCCCCTAGAATAAATTGATCTACCTACGTAACAAGGGACGGGAGAGTGCAAGGTTCTGGCTAGCAGACAGGACATCCATGATTCAACGTGAGCTTTGAAAATGCATTACAAAAATAATCTTATTCAAAAATAAAAGTAAATGTTTTACGCCCCCATCGATACAATATAGATCATTTACGAGGCAGGCTTCGACCCTGTCGGTTAGGGCCAACCCGGGCTGACGGGCTTAGAGGGATACACCATTCGAGCAGACAGACTGAGATACTCCATTTTTTAAAATCTCCCCACTCGAGAATCGAACTCGGATCTCCTGCATGCGACGGCCAAGCGCCTAACCGCCACATCACAGACACATGTATCCCGAGACTGAAAGGGTTGTACTAACGATGACATAAAATTATCAGTATACTAGATTTGATTGGTTGTCGTGGTTGCTTTATTTTACGCTCCCATCGACACAATTATTTAAATAAATTAAGAGGAAGGTTTCTTCAACCTTGCTTCTAAGGTTAACCTAGATACAACTTCCCATAGAGACGGGGCTACTTGATATATGGGACTTCCCGAGGCGAAATCGAACTCATGTTTAAGTACTACGTACAACGGTGAAGAGCCTTGCTATTACCACACAGTCACTGCGCTAGGACGTGGCGTCATGGAACTTCGCCATACATAAGACATATTACCAGGTAGGCTAGAAGTTTGAGTAAGTTCGCGGAGCGGATTTTGCAATATTATGTATACTTTCCGAGACAATAAAAGGTCCTTTTCAACAATTATTGGAAAAACATACTATTCTTAAAATGTTGAACAGTCTGAAGGGGG
>NW_004797356.1:474578-475417 GCF_000002075.1 Aplysia californica | reverse complement strand
AGAGAGAGAGAGAGAGGGAGACAGAGAGAGAAAGAGAGAGAGAGAGGAGAGAGAGAGAGAGAGAGTAGTGAGAAGGAGTCCTTGACTGGAACACGGCGAGCTGAGGGAATTTCCAAATGGATACACCATAATGAGTGTCATTTGCAGTGGCGTCTGAGAAACTGAGAAGATGAGGACAGGACAGGGTAGGAAAGACCTAAAACGCTGAGGAAACATTATATACATGAACACGAAATCGGAACACAAAGCAAAATTTAACTTCATAAAACATTAAAACACATGGCAATACATGTACAAAATAGCGCATACTCAAAAGTAGGGGTTACTGGAGACGAACAAGAAAAAGTACAAAATTCTTTAAAAAGCAGCAACAACAAAAAAGACAAACGCAACACAAACGAACTAAATTAAGTAACTACAGAAACGTAATGGTTCGTTTTGTTCTTGTTGTTGTTTTGTTTTTTACTGACATAACTTAACCAACAACTCAGAAGACCATTTATTCAATTACAACAACAACAACAACAACAACAACAACAACAACAACAACAACAATAACAACAACAAGACAAGCGTAATTCAAACGAAGTAAATTCAATAAACACAGAAACGTAATGTGTTTTGTTGGCTTTTCTTTCTTTTTTTTTCCCCTGACGTGATTTTACAAACAACTGAGAAGACCAACCGCCACACACACCAAAGCCAGACAAACCGGAACTTTTAGACTAACATAGTACATTATATTATTATCTTTTTATCATCTGTCTGGAGCGCCAGTGCTTGATAGTGTTATTGACACAAGTCGAACAATTCAGCCCCTTATGAGATAGTAGGGGGGG
>NW_004797356.1:472827-474478 GCF_000002075.1 Aplysia californica | reverse complement strand
GGGGAGTGGGGGTGGAGGTGAACTTGTAGTGTATGTCATTAAGTAGTCCCGTGTCATTTCGTCAAATATTCCAAGGCAGAGTCCGGTACCCTCATCTCCACAGTTACCCGGTTCTATAAACACATTCTCATAAATAGGATCAAAGGAATTCCTATTACTTGAAGGAAGTTGCCAACCGCAGCATTTCTCTCATACATTAGGCCAGTTCATTACCATTGTCCAATAATCTCCGTAACGCTTCTGTCGTATGTTTATTCTTCACCCAAGATCACTAATGGTTCAACGCATTTCCCTGTTCAGTAATCATAATTGAGACACCAACACTGTCAACTAAACTAAAGAGAGAGAGAGAGAAAGAAAGAAAGAAAGAGAGAGAGAGAAAGGAAGAAAATGAAATACAGACAGAGAAAAGGAGAGACAGGGAGAGGGAGAAAGAAATAGATAGATAGATAGATAGATAAATAGATAGAGAGAGAGAGAGAGAGAGAGAGAGAGAGAGAGAGAGAGGGAGGGAGAGCCTGCATTCTGAAATACCTAAATTGTGTCAATGAGGATCATGTCCTCACATAGTCTAGTATAGCTGTGTCAGTTTAAGTTGTTATGTATTATTATTCTATATATTATATACAACAAATTTTGACCCCTCGCTCCCAATTCTGAAAATATGTTAAGTGCGTCCTTGATACTTGACATCGTAGCGACCCAAACGTGACCCAACTGCATGAGAGTTGAGGCCCCGGATATGCGTAGTAGGCCAATATGAATTCTGAATGGAGGCCTCAAGTTTGCTTTTACATTTTCTTCATGATTTGAGTGGCTGTGTCGTCTGTCTGTTGGTGAGCAAAGTTTTGGTTTGTTACTATGTATCTACATGCTGGCATGGGATTTTTTTGGGGGGGGAGGGGGGGGGTGTTGTTACAAAAACCTAAATCCTTTTGGCACAATCTGAAAAGAATTCGGTTGCTCCAATTAAACCTACATGTATTTGCAAGCCATTAAGACCAAACTGAGTCGAAATGCATACTTTTACAAGCAATAAACAAATAGTTTGATGATAGATAAAAATCGATTTGCTGAGATTTCAGAGAACTCGTTATGACTATAAACATCCCACTGACGCACTGAGCTAGACGAATTGGTTCGACGAACACTAAAATAATTTAACTCATCCTATGTAACATAATATTACGTCCTACAGCATACCAAAGTCAATGTTGCGGCACATTTTGAACCATATCACTCAAATCAGAAACACGAATTTACATAATTATTTCCAGGCATGCATATTGTTGCTGGCCTTTTTAAAGCGTCATATTTAAAAGTTAAAAAAAAATCAGTGTAGACATATCTACATAAATAAGGAAGTTATACTTCAAGATGGTGAGTCTTCAAGCGTTAGATAGATAAGAAAAGATAAAGATAAGATAAGATAAGATAAGATAAGATAAGATAAGATAAGATGAGAAAAACCTTCATTGTTCATATTCTGGCACACTGATTAGGTGTCTCATGACTTACGTACACACACACACTCACACACACACACACACTTACACGCACACACACACATACACACACACATACTATCATACATACACACATATACCCACACTCATGCACACGCGCACACACACACATACACACACACGCA
>NW_004797356.1:460784-472727 GCF_000002075.1 Aplysia californica | reverse complement strand
CGCGAGAGAGATCAAAAGAAAGGGTGAAGAAACGGTTGTTTAAGTAGGTGTTCTACGGCACTGTCGACTCAGTTTTGGTCAAGAAACATAATATCTACGTGTAGCCACAAGAACAAATAAATCACGTGTACGTCAAGAACTGAACTTTGATCAATGAAAACGTGTTACATGTGCAATCAATTCAAATCAGAAGGAGACATCTCGAGCTAAAATATCGCTTAATGCACAACCTAGCTGATTTTCCTGCAACAAAAAATACGGTTCAATAGTCTTGCTTAAAAATGTTCAATTTTGCAGAGCTAGCAATTTGAAAAAATAAACACAGCAAAAACGTGTTACCATAGAGGTTTGGCTTTAAAAAGGAAAGTATTAGTTTTAGAGAGTTTTAAGGAACTGGCAATACAGTATAAATGCTGAAGATTGGAGGTGCTACAAGTGAGTAACCAACAACACAGAAAAGGAGGAGAGATAAAAACTATAGATGTTTGATAGGAAAGAAAGAGCAAACCACAACAGAGCACCCGCCAACCACCCACAAAACAATAACAGCTACAAGTAACCCACCTACGTCAACCATTTGTACCCCCTGATGTTGCCGTCTTATAAAAAATGATACTTATATACATCGGTGAATGTTGCCAGGATTTGGAGAAAAAAAATTGTCTATTCCTACACATTATCCATCAATTCCAAGCTGAACCTTAAATCAAAATGGAGTGGGTGGGGCACATCAGGGAATAATACAATACTAAATATAGTGAATCGCGGGATCACATGGATGATTCACTGCTCGTTGCAAGCCGTTATCAAAGTGACCCAAACAATCAAACTCAAGTTCCAATACAGCATCCAGTTCTGTGATTACATAATAACATAAAAAGCCAGCATGCTATGGTAGATGCTACGGAGATGCACGATTATAATCGGTGCAAGAGTGAGACATAATGGAACTAAAGTACATGGTTTTCTGCGGATAAGCAATAGATACGAGCAGCTGGGATACGACATGACATTACAATAGAAATAAAGAAGTGTTTCTATTTTGTTGAAGGATAGACGTGCATGCGACGTACGGGGTAGAGATGAGGATAATGATAGATGCAGCGCGGTTACGTCGTTACTTGGTGGGCAGGATACATGAAAAGGGACAGACATTCAGCCCGACAAACAGACAGCTAGATTGAAGAGCGGACAGGAGAACAAACGGATCGGAAGACGAATAGATGTACTAAGTGACTGGATAGACAGAATCTGATAGAGAAGAGAGGAGAGGGAGAGGAGAGGAGAAAGGGAACGAGAGAGGGGTGATAGAAGGAAGAGAGAGAGAGATAGAAGAGAGGGAGAGAGATAAATAGAGAGAGAGAAGAGAGAGAGAGAGAGAAGAGAGAGAGAGAGAAAGAGAGAGAGAGAAGAGGGAGGGAGAGGGAGAGAGAAGGGGGGCAGATTGACAGACAGAAAGATAGACAAGACAGAAGGACCGACGAACAGGTAGGCCACATTGTCTTGGACTCTTGAGAAACCATAGAATACTACGGTATCACAAAGGTAATTATCGAGAAAGGGCCAGCCACAAAACTTGTTACTGACAAAAAATAAAATAAAACTACAATTTAAAAAGTACATACGCTTTACGTACACGGACGAAGGTCCTCTTCAAAATACTAAGAGACCCACCACAGAGTTCCCAACAATTAATTAAATGTTTGGCCTCTACGTACTTTCGGACAGGTTGGAAACTTCTAGCAACAAGACTTCAAATGGGTTTGTCTTCTGTGTCACCTGGCTCTCAAAGAAACGCGTAGAAAGAAAAACAAAACAAATTGGCAGTCATAAGGTCAATGACGTTTTTGTGACTTTTCGTTGACAAGAAATATCTTAGACCACGACAAAAATGCTTGCTTTATAACACCCCCCCCCCCCCAAACTGATTGCTATATGTGACCGAGAGTGTGAATGTGTGCTTTGCGCATGTCTTCTGTATGTATCCATAATAAATAAATGGTCGTTCCTTCATGCTGTGCTGGTGGCCGGGGTTACAAAAAAGCGGCCGGTGTAGTAGTAGTATGAGCGTACGAGCGGCATACAAGAAGTAGAGAGGGGATACAATACTTTTTCCTGCGGACATTTACCGTCTGGACATCTCGGGGCTTTCCTCTGGATCTGCAAGTAAAAGACACGTAGGCAGGGGATGTACACACACACACAGCAGTTCTCGGCTGGCACAAGAGTTGACAATCTACAGGTGAGAGCTTGAACAGTCGCTTGAGATAGTAATCATATATCCAGATTTTCACACAGGTATGTCCAGTTCCTTCTCCATCAACGATGAACTGACTTGGAAAAGTCGCAATACACACGAGAACACGAGACTCAGGTGCTGCGCACAGAGACAGGCTACAGAAGTACGTTTAAATTGCAATATCTGCTGTTTTTGGAATGTTTCCACACAAATACACGCACTCCGTTCCTTCCAAAGATGCTATAATGAGACACTAATTAAAAAAAACAAAAAACCAGCACAGAATTTCCCGCAGCCTAGATCTAATAGAGGTTGTGAAATAGCTTAAATATGATACTAGATGAATTTTACTTGCCAACTTTGTCCTGATATTTCTTTAGTATTGTAGAGCACACTCAGAGAATGACCTAGCCACGCACAAAGTAACGAACAGTGGCGCCTCTGGAAGACAGCACTTCTGCACAAATATCTCAGAACTAAAGGCTCTCACGCGGTATAATAAGGTTTGTCCAGAAGCAAAAGATAATCACCATGGCAACATCTAGTAACTCTATTGGTTACCGTGAAGAGAAAGAAATAATCAATGCAAAATGCAAAGACCCCAGTAACATAGACATATTCAAACCCCCAGAGCGGCACGGACAGGCATAATATGCATAGTAAATTAACGATGATGGCCGTCTACACGCCAATATTCTGACGCAAAAACGAGCGAGAACATCAGCCCAGGAGCATAACAATAATAGCAATGATAAAAATGTGGAGTCCGCAAGCAATAATTTATGAGACATTTCGAGTCGTGATATCGAGCGCTATTAAAGCTCTTCCCGCTGGCTGCAATGTCCATCAAAACAAATAACCACCCATTGCCCTTGAATAGACGGCACTTTAATAAACACACATACACACACACATACACACACACACATACACACACACACACACACAAACACGCACACACACACACATATACACACACACAAACACGCGCACACACGCACACACACACACACACACACACACGCACACACACAAAACCCGCAAGCTACAGGTATACGTTTTCATAGGAAAGCCAAAAAGGAGTAAGTGTAATGTTACTTCTGTCTTTTCTCCCAAAGAAAACTTTACAAAAGACATGTTAGATCTGTTAAATGTGGTGAAAATGGTGAAATAGTATAAGTTTAACGCCCCTATTAACACTACAAGGTTATTTAGAGGCGGGGCCTCCGATTTCAAAGCCCATCTCTGTAAGGACCGAGCCAAATGGAGAATTCATGTAAAGTGCTTTTCCTCAAAGACACAACGTCGGACCGAGCTGAAGCTCGAACCCCCTGATCACGCAATCTCACAATCAGGGCAGAAAATGGAAAGACTCAGGGAGGGGTAGCTGTTGTACGAGGGTATAGTACGGCATGGACATAATTATATAGGTTTAACGCCCTTTGCAACACTGCAAAGTTATTTAAGTGAGCGGGACCTCCGAATGTAACGCAAACATCTCCGACAGGACCAAGCCAAATGGGAAAACTCGATCGCGTTAATTAAGTACCTTCTCCAAGAACACAACGCTGGACCAGACTGAGCCTCACGCTCACTCCGAACCCGCAGTCTCACGATGACGAATCTGGTAGCCTTGGGATTACCGGCTAGTATTAATATTATGTATGAGAACGTGTTTCTTTCCGCTTTCTAAAGGTTACGTGTTGAATTCAAACACGTCAACTCTGGTTATGAAACTACTAGACAATCTACACCACCTTATGGCTTGGTACTGTTTATTAATTTTTTTTAAAATTAGTTAAGAGAAGCACGTCGACACAGTATTGGTCATTTAGCGCTGGGGGAAAGTAAGACAACCAGATAGAAACAGCAGAGAAAGTAAAGCAGTCTAGTTGGACGCCCTTAAACCACCTGCAGTATGTTATGGTATGGTATGGCACGGTGCAAATTTAACAAGGGATCGTTTAAGAAGCTGGACCTTTCAACAAACGGCAATCTCCGACAAGACCAAGTGAAGTGGATAAAGAAACATGATAACATTTCGACCAACTTCCAGTTCTAAAACGGCCCGTTCGAAGAGTTACACTACAAAGAAAAGGAGGAGAGATAAGGATGATGAATGTTAAGATGGAAAGAAGAAGCACATCACACCAAAGCACCCACCAACAACCCTCACACAATGAAACTGAAAAAGTGATGGTCCTCCATTTTTTTAAAAATACGGGGTTCCTGAACTAAGTCGCCGGAACAAATTTGACGCCAGCATGAAAACAATAACTAACAAGAGCTCGACATTTATTTATAGAAGGAGCACTGGTATAGCTCACTGACACCTTTGTCATAATTCACGAAGTCATTTGCAATAGCCCATTGAACTCTTTGCCAAAAAGCCCTAGAACTACAGGTTGGTAACATGGAATAGAGGAAGTGTTTTTCCCGCCTCATAAATGTTACACGCTGAATACAAAGACATAAACGTTATATCAAACACCCCTCCCCACCCACACCCCCTTCAAA
This sequence comes from Aplysia californica, assembly GCF_000002075.1. Taxonomy (NCBI): domain Eukaryota; kingdom Metazoa; phylum Mollusca; class Gastropoda; order Aplysiida; family Aplysiidae; genus Aplysia; species Aplysia californica. Next base: position 467,971 of record NW_004797356.1, on the reverse strand, counting down.
ACAAACAAAGAAACAAATAAACAAAAGAAAATAAAAGAATCCAAACTTACATTATTAATTAAGAAAAATATGACTGAACGCAATCAAACACAAGCATCTTTTTTTAAAATGTGGGTGAGTCTATGCCCCTATCTACACAATTTAGACAATTTGGAAAACAGGGTTCCGACCCTGTTTGTCAAATGCCACCCCTGGATGCGAGGGATACAATATTCCAGCAGGAATACCGAGATACTAGGTAAAAATTCACCCCACACGGGAATCGAACTGGGGTCTCCTGTGTAGCGCAAGTATCGACACAATTTGCACCATTAGGGAGACGGTTTGCACCAATCACGATCGCCAGGGCCACCCGAATGTGTGGAATTCTACATTGGAGCAGAAAGACGGAAGATACTCGTTAAAACATCTCCCTGATGGGTGTAATCGAACTCATGTCTTTTGCGAGCAAAAAACAGGAACTACCACTGCACCACATACACTGGCACTGCACGATTCGAATCTAATGGGAATAACAGAAATTTGAACCCGAATGAAAAGAGGGTGTGTGGATGAGTTGTAAAGAACACAGATAAGGCAAAGACGTACGAAATGTGCGTGGCATGTAACTAGTCAACTATCTTCATTTACAACAGCGGACGCGGCGTCGAAATTGGGTGCAGATCCCCTACAGAAACATCCGACTTTCTGTATATTATATAGATCTAGACATTGTCTCACAATTATGTTAGCTTCTGTACGAAATCAAGTTACAGTAAAGCTCTATTCCTTCTCGAAGAGACGAACGAATTATCATGGGGTTGTTTTTTTTAATAGAGAAACAATAAATTGCACAATGCACGATGTACTTAAACTCTCCTCGCATCGATATGATAAGCGATTTCGCGACTTAATAACACTACACTAGCACCTCAGGTCACTTAACCACTCTGTTTATCACAAAGTCGTCACAGCTTGCCGCACGGGTGTGGTAAACAAAAAACGTACACAACTTATTCAATTACATTAGTGAAAAGAAACCGAAAACACACGGCTGCAAAATTTTAAAAAAATAAACATTAACCAAACGCACATTGGTCTGAGAAAGCAGTTCTCCATCAACATGTACAGTTTACTCACACCAACAACACCCTTCGCTTGCACCTCAACGCGTTTGGTTAATGTCAGTAAACGAACGTTTCTTAAAATCTGTGTGTATGTGTAGTAAGCACGGCCGGCCAGCCAGCTGCGCATGACTCAAACAGCGGGTTATTTTTATCTGCCTGGTTTACACATTAGTGTTTGCCTCAGCCTCTACTTGAACTGCTCCCCTCCCATGACCTGCCACTTTATAAGAAGGTTCACAATCAGACATACATGCTTTCATGATAAGAAGCTTTTCCTTGAAACCCTCAAGCCAACTAGACATGTCCCTGATATTTTTTTCCGCTCTCGTCTGAATATTTCAACAAATACACGTTCCACCCCCACCCCTTTTCAAACACATACACACACAAACACACAAACACACACAAACACACACACACACAAACACACACACACACAAACACACACACACACACACACACACACACACACACACACACACATCCAAACACATACCAGTTCCAATATTATCTGTCCATAGATCTCTCTCTCTCTCTCTCTCTCTCTCTCTCTCTCTCTCTCTCTCTCTCTCTCTCTCTCACACACACACACACATACACACACACACACACACACACACACTCACTCACACACATTACAAAAACACAAATGAACAGAGGTAAATGCATGAATAGTATGAGTGAAGGGGTGAGGAAGAACGAAGAAGTAAAATTGGCGGGGCTGACTCTGCGTCAAGCGGCGATGTTAGCAAAATGAGACCAAAAAAACACACCAATCTCACGCCCCCCCCCTCCCCCCCTCCCCCAGTCAATTATTGTGAGTGACTGAGGAACTGCAAAGCAATGAAGTCGCGATGATTCCTCTCCTCCGTCGTCTTAACTTTAGTGTAACCAGTATTTATTTCTCAAAATTACATTTAGTCAATTTATGTAGCTTATGCTTTGATCATGCCTTGTTCTTTTGGTTCCTGTTGCCAAGCACCCCCCCCCCCTTTTTTTTTTTTCATGCACGCACGAAAGAAACACTGATTCTATTTCTGCTCGACCGCCCACGAACTTATAATATAAGGTTTACTTTTGTCACCGCGCTCGTAGTACGAATGTAGATGCACATTTAGTTAGTGTGTGTGTGTGTGTGTGAGAGAGAGTGTGTGTGTGTGTGTGTGAGTGTGTGTGTGTGAGTGTGTGTGTGTGTGTGTGTGTGGGTGTGTGGGTGTGTGTTTGTGTGAGTGTGCACTGGCGAACGCGAGCGTGCACTTGCTAGCGTGTGGGTGTGTGAGTGTGAGTATGTATGTAGCATGTAGTAATGCATGGGTGCCAGCATGAATGTACGTGTATGTTCATGGGTTAGTGTGCATAAGGGTATTCGTGAGTTGCAGAGTGTGTGCGCATGTGTGAGCGCGCGTTATTACGGCGAGCGTGATTAACAACGCTAAACAAACACAGAAACATTTTCCGCTTCCCACCTCTTTCATTATCCACTTCAACAACAGCTGCGGCGCGATCAGTTTAGCGCGGCAAGGACGTGGCTTCGGCTATACTACGTGTGCATGTACAACACTTTTGCTCCAATCGAAACATAACTGCTAATGACTCACGCCATATGTATTTTTATTTTGAAAACATCAACAAAAAACAAGTAAACAAACTTCACCTGTTCTCCGTTTTCAGGTTTCGCCAGGTGTGATAATGAAAGTGCGAGGAAACCGTTTAAAATAAAGACGATACCGCAAAACGAATACGCGCCATTATAACTTCAATTTCAATCTCTCCAAACAACTCTAAAAACATAACTCACCAAGTGGCCAACCGAATCGTAAACAAAACTGTCAGTCCTAAAACGCCCCTCCACACGACAGTATGTACGGCACATCCTGAGGAACAGAGGATAATTTTGTTTTCAATCTAGATTGGACTTACGTTTTTCTTACAACGAAGAGCTTCGATTTGCAGCAGTTATGTTGCCGAAATATTGGCCTAATCACTAACACCTAACATTCTTCCCAACACTTTCGAAAAAACCATCTCACGGACGAGACTACACTTCAGCATTCAAAGTATAAACGGAAACATTTCTAAGTCTATTTTTGTCTATTTCCCACTGCAAGAGTCAAACTCCCTGTTCTCCGAATATGGGCGCACAAAGAACACATCCCTGCTGCTAGAATGATGACAAAGAAACCAGAGAAAGAAACGAATCTCAGAATCCAATCCTCACACAGAGGTGCATCAAATCATGTTTCGCTAGCCGAGAAATTAATCTCGCTCTGGTCACTAAAAGAAATTTACTTATGGACTCGTTTGGGTGAAGGTCATGTCAAGCATAACCAAGCACAATTATCAGATCTCAATTGTTCAAACGGAATGAAGCACGAGCGAGGCACACCGGTGGCGTAATCTATTCTAGACCCAGCAGGTTCTCGTGGATGCCTATATGGCCCATTACCAGCGGGCGGAATCACGGTCTCATTTCAACAGGCGCAGACTTTAAACAGTATAGCAAAGGCGTAAAAGAATGACACCACACCTGAGCGCACATCATGCATCCACTGCTACGGCTATATCTAGCCTAAGAAAATTCCAGCAACAAGGAAGCTCACACAAACACACACATGATACGCACGCGCGACATTCATGTCGTGCCTACTACTCCCGACACACGCTGCACAGTCAAGACGGACAAGTCCGGACACTGCTCCACAAACGTCGTCCACGCCAAAATGGGCCATAGTGCCACTTCCGACTACCAATCACCTAGGTGTTATGTCACAGTTTCGCCGCACTCATGGTGAGCTCTTGAGGTCAGAGCCACTTGGGGCGGAGTTGGGGGACGCGCGTGACTTAAGCCCAAAGAGTTTGGAGAAATACCGACGGCGCTTTGGGGAATAATGGAGACGCCTGAACTCTACACGCTTGGTGACAACAGATACAGATAATGGGAATGTCCACTATAGTAGTGGGACTGCTCTTTCATGTCCAACTTAGGTCTTTTGTGAATAATATTGCCTTGCTAGACATGGTGTTGATAATTTCGAAGACAAAATACTTAATTTTATAGTGAAATCATCAGTTCAGAATCCCAAGCTTCTCATGGAGACGTTAAAGACTTTTCACGCACTGCGTATTGTCAATATTGGGATACCAAATAACTAATCATACGTGATAAAACGTGTGTTGTGAAGCCTGGCCTACCAATAGCCCAAGCCAACCATCTTCGCAAATACAAAACGTACTTACTTCAGTACTTCTGCGCCTTTCGTCTTTTTTCCTACGCCGGTGCATAAGCCACCAGAAGCGTGCCCGCCGACACAAGGCGGCGGACAGACCAAAATGACAACAAAGGGAAAACGCACACGGCCCTAGAGAAAGAGGCCACTTGAGAAAACCAAAAGCAATACGAAAGGCCCCAAAAGAGGATTGGGGTCTTGGGAAGAGGGTCAGAGATAGCCTAGCGGGACGTTATTAATGTTCCAAGAGGCAGCAGCAGAAGCTAATTTGGACGCGCCAGGCAATGCGGAAATTGGCCACGAGGGCTAAGATTACGTGGGGGCGCCAATCACGGGGAATCAGGGCGGATGTGTCGTCAGGTCGGTCACTATGGTCACCGTGAACTAGGACTGCCGAAATCGGTTTAGTCTTCGTATGAGCTTAATGCTAACTGCTGTAAAACAATCGACGCACGTTTGGCCATTCGAGTAAGCAGGCATGTTTGACGCTGTCAGTCAAGGCCAACTCGGAATGTTTTAGTTTTAATAAGAGTTTTACGGCACTTGCAACACAATTAGGTCATATAAGTGCCGAAGATTAGAGGTGTTACAAGAGAGTAACAAACACAAAAAAGAGGGGAGATAAAGACGATAGATGTTTGATAGGAAAGAAGAAGCAAACCACACCAGAGCACCCGCCAACCACACACAACTCGGAATGTGTGTGGCACAAAATGGTACATAATACGTATAAAGGGATAGACAATCGACAGATACATTATCAACGTGGAATTGTGGAATGCCAAAGGGGAATGTGCGTAACATTATTTTTGATTTTTTGTTTGTTTGTTTGTTTGTTTGAGTAAAGAGAAGCAAATCGACACATTGATGGTCGTCTAGTGCTGGGGAAAAAGCAAGACGGACAGATAGAAACAACAAAGGAAAAATTAAGAATTAAGACTTACCAGTGGCGTTCCCTCCATCCACCCACGCTTTCTGATAGCTCAGTTGGTATCTTGCTGGACTACAGAGCGGACGGCCCTGACTCGATTCCCAAGTTCCCGAATTTGGGTTATTTTGGTGAGTTTTTGAGACTCAATTTCCAACCAGCTTGGTCTTATCGGAAATGGACGTTTAATTCAACTCACAGTACGTAAACAAATATGGAGGTCTAGTCTCTTAAATTACCTCACAGTGTAGAAATGTGCTTAAATCTATACAACAACGGCACCTTTCAGCCGTGGTCGTGGTGACGTCAGCCTAGTGGTTAGGCTACCGGCTCGTTATCGTGAGATTGTGGGTTCGGGGGTTTGGGGCTCAGCTCAGCCATTATTGTGTCGACGTGCTTCTCTTTATTCAAACAAACAAAACAAAACTATCGAACGCCCCTTAGTGGGGCACACCATTCCAACAGACAGATGATATACTCATACATCAATGAATAAATCACTTCCCCTCACCGTCATCGAACTGGCGTTGAAACGGTTAAGAGGTTAACCATTACAATACAGACGCCACTTGTTAGTTCGAAGGAGGGCGTTGAGATAAGCATGGGGAAAAAATTAGAAACAGAAAAAATTCCAATGGGGTCCACACAGATGGCACAGCTGGCAACAATCCGTTGAGCTATTAAAACAACAGGGGAAAGCGCATGACTCATCATCACACAAAAACAAACAATGTGCAATTATGTGGTCCAATGCCATGGAAAATTAGAGCGATTTTAGAACATTCTGATAGAAGTTGTAATTGTAGAAGTTTTATGCCCACATCGATACTTTTTAGATTATTTAGGAGGCGGGCTTCTTCGACCTATCTGTCAGGGCCAACCTGGGCTGGGAGGGTTTTCGTTTTTTAAAAAGTTTTAGTAAGTGTTTTACGGCACTTGCAACACAATAAGGTCAAAAAGTGCCGAAGATTAGGTGTTACAAGAGAGTAACAAACACAAAAAAAGAAGGTGGGGAAATAAAGACGACAGATGTTTGATAGGAAAGAAGAAGCAAACCACACCAGAGCACCCGCCAACCAACCACGGGCTGGGAGGGAAATAGTCAACATCCCAGCAGAAAGACCGATATATTCGATAAACATCCTCTCAACTAGGAGGCCAAACTTAGATAATCTCATTGCAAAGGCAAAGCATCTAACCGCCTCACCACAGACGCCGGTGCAAGTCCAATTTTTGTCTTATACATTTGATCTATTGTGAAGTTTAAACTACATACAAGGCAAGATGTTAATCATTTCGACAGCGAAGAATCTGGTCCCCAGACAATGGGATGAGACAAAATATTTAAAGAAGGACCAGAAAGACCACTGGGACTCCATTAGCTCGAACGCGCGCGTAACAGAACGAGTCCGCAACCAACTGTATCACAGCCTCATATGGTATTTGGTTACGTTATAGATTTCCGACAGCTAGCAAAGACAGGAGACCCTGACGGTAAATATTTTTTACGACCATGTCAACGCAATTTCGAAAAAAAGAACTCATGATTAAAACATCCACATCCCAATGATAATACGATACGACGACATGGGTTCAACGCCCTTATTAAGATATATTTGGAATTAATTGTAGATATTTTACTTCCCCATCGACACTAGATTTATTAAGATGATACAACAGGCGGGCTTCTTCGACCCTGCCTACCAGGGCCAGCCCGGGCTGAGAAGGAAGCAACAATCCTGCAGAAAGACATAATAGAGAAAAATTCTCCCCAAACGTGAATCGAAATCATGTCTTCTGGATACGAAAGCTTAGTTTTAGTAAGAGTTTCACGGCTTTCGAAAAAACAAAAAGGTCATATAAATGTTGAAGAATAGATAATTATGTGTTACAAGAGAGCAACATACACAAAAAAGGAGGGGAGAT
>NW_004797356.1:458311-460014 GCF_000002075.1 Aplysia californica | reverse complement strand
GAGAGAGGGAGAGGGAGAGAGAGAGAGCACTAGTGAGCGCTTTGGTCATTTTGGTGGGCAGTAGGGTCACCCAGGTAGTGACGGGTATCATCTAATGCCCTGTTTAAAAATACATGTAGGGGGGTCGTAAGAAAATGTTAGCGTCCTAAAGGTGGCAAAAGTGGGTGCTGGTTTTAAAAAGGTGACAAGCACTGGTAAAGAACATTGCACCTACCTGTGGCGTTTTCCAACCACCTGCACACGCAAACTTAAAAACAAAGGGGGGAGAAAAACAGTCACAGGTAAAAGAGTAATGAATATGCTTACCAATGATTGCGGTATGAACAGGTCTTTCAAACACTAACTTTCTAGATGCAGTAAACACACCCACAAGAAAAGCAAGAGCAATGTATCTTCTAACAGTCTACACAGTCTGGAGACCTGGCGAACTGGCTATATGAACACTGAGCTGAAAGTCAGACTGACACTACACACACGTATACACACACACATAACAGGTAGGTGCGTAGTTGCCAAGTATACGACACAGGTGGGGGCCCACGCAGTGACGGATGCTGAGAGGGGCAGTGAAAACAGGGGACATACACAACAAGGAGGCGTGAGGGGGGGGGCAGGCGTGGTCTAGACGACAGACGCTAGGAAGGGGAGATGGGGAGGGGGAACACAAAACCGCACCGACAAACGCCGAGAGGTGGTAGAAATAAATGCCTGGACGAGGCTCTGAGACAAAACGTGACAAATAACGAAGCTAACCTAACTACAATAGAGTGGTGGCTTTTGACTTTGGTCTAGTTTGAATTAGTAAGAGTTTTACGGGGCTCGCAAATGCATAAGGTCATATTGAGGGCTGACTTTGGTCTGATCCTGGTATGGGTAGTCTTAAGGAGAGAAACACTAGTTTCATGTTTAGAATGTTTGAAAGAGATATATTTTCAAAGTTGTAAACGTAGCTGTTTTTTACGCACGCATCGTCACACATTAAGTCATTTAGGAGGCGGGCTTCGATGCTGACTGTCAGGGCCAATCTAGGTTAATTAAGAAGGATAAAACGTCCAGGGTAGAAAGACCGAGGTACTCGATAAAATACTCCCCACACTGGAATGGAACGGAGAAAGGAATGTATCCACCTGACCTCGCCTCTAGCGTGGTCTTGGTCTGCTGGGAATGACATGCGAGAACTTACTGCTTTATAATACAAGGGAACATGTAAGAGTCTCATTTCTTTTGTGAAGATGTGCAAAGAGACTACATTTGAGGGGGGAGAGGAAACTACAGCATGCGATTCACACAACACGCATCTGCACACACACACATAATGAACATCTGAAAAAAAAACCACACACACGCACACACATACACAGACACACACACATTCCGCACACCTACACAAACACACACACACACACACACACACACACACACACACACACACACACACACACACACACACACACACACACACACTACACAAAAACAGACAAAAACACAAATACACATACATTACATGATCAAATACATAATATGGTGGTGGTGTGTAATTAACACACGCACATGATCACACACAGACAGGTTGATAGCGTATTATGAACACGAAAGAGTTAATGAACACACAGAATCTAACATACACATGCTTCGCATGCCTCTCTCTCTCTCTCTCTCTCTCTCTCTCTCTCTCTCTCTCTCTCTCTCTCTCTCTCTCTCTG
>NW_004797356.1:455892-457063 GCF_000002075.1 Aplysia californica | reverse complement strand
CCTTTTTTTAAAAATCAAGTTATAAAACCTCGAGATTATAGTTTAACAAATGTAGGTGGGTGGGAGTGTTGTTAGGGGAGAGAGCGAGATAAAAAATAAAGAAGGCGAGAGACAGAATATGTGTGTGTGTGTGTGTGTGTGTGTGTGCCTATAAGGGGGGTGAAAGAGGTGAAAAGGATTCGTCACTCAAGGCACCCAATCCTTTGACCAGAAGGGAGAGGAAAGGGGGGGGGCTGTTGGGGTCTTTCAGCCTTTAATTGTCAGTGACAGATGGCGCGTGTGGTGACCGATCGTCCCGACTGTTTCTACAGTTAGGAAAGCGCGGCCGGGCAACGGGCGACGGAGCCTCGGAAATATATTGACATTCCAGGCGCTAATGTCTCAGTAATGTGTTTTATATGTATACATTTTTACGCCCCACCGACAAAATTTAAAACATTTGGAGGGTATAGGCTTCGTCCCTGTCTTCTGTCACATTCTTGTGACCACAGATCCTAAAACTATGGTTACCCGGTTTTTTGTAAGTTTTACGGCGCTCGCAACTGCATAAGGTCATAAGAGCGCCAGAAGATTAGAGGTGTTACAAGAGAGTAACAAACATAACAAAGAAGAAGGGGAGATAAGGACGATAGACGTTTTATAGGAAAGAAGAAGCAAACCACACCAGAGCACCCACCAACCACCCCCCCTCCCCCCGCCTTGCGTACAGAGAAACATATAAAAGTATAGAAACGATAAGTCATTTGTAGCTGAGAAAAAGCTAGCAATGCAGAAACAACAAGTTTTTTTCTCCAAAAGTTAGACCTACGAGTGGCTACCCTAGCCACACACATCTTAAGCTGAGCAAAAAGTGTGGTCGAGTTAAAACTGACACTACGAGTCGGTGCCGCAGAAGTCGTATTTCGACAGTATGTAATGAGTGAAGGCAAAGTAGAAGCTGCAGACCCCAACAGAATACCAACCAATCAGCTGCGCAACAATGCTACATAAGACAAGGTTTCTAGAGGGATGATCCGTTTTAGAAGATGAGAAACATGGATGTCGAGCGCAATAACTGTAAGCGATTTAAAAAAAAACTTTTTTTAAAAACTTTCGATGAGGTAGTCAACAGTAAACAAAATTACAATAATTCGTCTCGCTTATGTCTGTGAATCCTCCCCCTCCTCCTCCC
>NW_004797356.1:454474-455792 GCF_000002075.1 Aplysia californica | reverse complement strand
GTTCTCTTTATTTTACCGTTCAGTCGGAAGCAGTCGGGATGGGGGTGTTGAAACCATAAACAGAGCTACTTACGCACAGTACAGCACAGCATAAAAACACTCATAGAAATGCAAAATACACAAATAAAAAAAACCAAAATATTCTCAAGCAATAGTCACAAAGAAAGTAAGAGTTAATACTATAGTATAAAACATGTGATAGGAGGCACCATTCCTGTAAATTCCATGTAAATGCGTTACCTCACAGGAGTACATAGGAATACGTAAAAAATGTGGGACCTGAAAAAGAACACTGATCACGATGCAAGAATTATGAATGCACAAACACTTGAGTTTAGCTTTCCAAAGCGAGCAGAAATTAACATTCAGAGTAAAGGTAAACACATTCAAATACACAGACATCAGTTTCGAACTGGAATTTACACACAACGAAAACTACCGACAATTTCTATAACAAGCTTTTATACCTACGACTGTACAGAGACAAAAACTACCAAACAAAACAACCGCCTGTTCCTGACCATGCATTTGGCAATTTGATTAATACAAATCCAAACACCGAATGTTACATCAACATAAACACCACCCACATCTAACAGCACAACATCCAAAGAGTAACATTATGAGAAAAACACAAAAGGTGCACGCGCTCTGGAAAGATATTTAAACAAATCTTAACTGGTCCCTAAAAAAGACCGATAGTGCGTCAATTGAAACCCTAATTTCATAAGCATTTATCATAATCTGCTTTTTGTTATGTGGCCATTACAAACGAAAGCCGTACTGGTCAATTTTTTGGCTCGATCAGTTCGGCTTGGGCTCACAGGAGTTGTAATAATGTTAATACGCATATTATTATTCCAAGAGTGAGTGTAGGTCCAGCAAGGGAAATAACCGTGTAATTATTGCACTCAAACCAGAGTCCTCAAAAAAGTCGACAGCAAACAGTGCTCGACATCACTGTACCTTTTTAAGTTAAACTGGAGGATTTCTCAAAATTTAACAGATCAGCAATCTACTTTTTAAAGCAAAACGGTGTTTCAAGAAACCTATACAAAGAAACAAAACAGCACGCAAAAGGAACATAAACCACACTTCCACACTTCACTGAAACGAAACCTGAATGTGAACACAAGTGCAGGGGGTAATATACGTTGGGGTTCTGTACCTTTTTTTAAAAATCAAGTTATAAAACCTCGAGATTATAGTTTAACAAATGTAGGTGGGTGGGAGTGTTGTTAGGGGAGAGAGCGAGATAAAAATAAAGAAGGCGAGAGACAGAATATGGGTGTGTGTGTGTGTGTGTGTGAGTGTGTGT
>NW_004797356.1:449232-454122 GCF_000002075.1 Aplysia californica | reverse complement strand
TAGAGGTTACGGGGTTTGGTGAACAATACAATACTACTTACGAGGTCGGAGTGAGCATGGAGTTGGACATCTCGGCCGACGTGGACAAGGAAGACCACTTGGAGAGCGTGTGCGCCGAGGACATGCGGCTGCTCCGGCCGCTGCTGCTCCGCGACGAGTTGGGCGCGTTCCTCTGGGACATGACGTTCACGTTGTCCAGCGCGTTCAGGTGGCTCTTGGAGGACGAGCTGCCCCCCACCATGGACCGCGGGCGGCTGGGCAGCGCGCGGTACCCCCGTGACGTGGACGAGGAGGACGGGAGGGCGTGGTTCTGGGAGCCTGAGGGAGGTAATAAGGCGGAGGGGTCGGTGACTAAAGGATAGGGGGCGAGTTTGACGTGCTCGTTCGGGGAAAGGGGGGGAGTGGTTATAATGGCTTCAGGGTCGTGGCAGAAGTTGATGCTTAAGATACATGATGTTTTGTTTCAGTAGAGTCTAGGTCTTACGGCGCTCGCAACAGATACATGATGTATTGAACTATGGTTCAACTACATAACTCGCACGTGATATTCCCAAATGTAGATTTGGCTATGATAAAGGTTGATCAATGAGATAACGCTGTAGCCCTGTACTCACGGCATCAGCAGTCATAATCTTAGCTTTAGTTTTAGGGCGAGTTTTACGGCACTTGCATCACAATTAGTTCATTTAAGTGCCCGAGAGAAGAGGTATTACTAAAGAGTAATATATAGAAAGACAAGAATTGGAGATACAGGTGGTAAATGCTTGATAAGAACGACGAAACAAACCACACCAGATCGCCCGCCAACCACCCACAGTAAAAATGTACTTTTACTTCCACTAAGACTAAGAGATGAAGAATGTGAACACCAGGAGGTTTCCAGGTGAATAAGAAATTAATCGTCATTGGTCTTTGTATAGGTTTGAAGCCCCTTTCAACATTGAAAGTTTCTTTAAGAACAAAGACCTCGGTATGGTACGTCCATTCCCGATGGCACAACGCCGAATGGGAAGAGACCTTAAAAACGCCCCTAACAACGCACGTTTAGAACACCCTGTTGGGGCTTTGAATCAAGGTCATCCGTTGTGTCGTGGTGCAACTTTAAGAAGTTGAACAAACGAGCCACCATTACTGGCAAAAGTGTGAGCAGGAAAAGCTACCCCCCCCCCTCCAAAAAAAAAACCAACAAAAAAATCCCAAACACATCCATTTTTATACCTTTTTAATTTTTTTAACCCACATTTTAAAAGAGCATTTTTAAAATCCATCTATTCCTTCCGGGGATTTCAATGTAACATTACATGTGTTTTTTCCAACTGATACAGAGTGTTCTCAGATGGGGAATGACATGATTTTTTTAACTTACAAAGTTTGCAGCATTTAAAGAGAATACAAACATTTCGTAAGTAGGTCTATTGGCCATGCAAGCATATATGTAAATACCAGTATCAACTCTGCCAAGACCCTGGCCTGTAAAATAAACAAGCAATTAACAGCTAATATAAGTCAGCACATAAATGTTATCTTTCATTTAAGGAGAAAAAAAAAGATCTACCGATGAATAATACTGCCGATACATGTTCACCAATAACAAAATGCTACTTCCCGCTTAAAACGTTTACCGTTGTTATCTCGATAAGTGTGATTGCCTTGAGTACGTAAATGAATGCAACACAACAAATGGAATCTCCCACTAGAATGAATTACTACATGTTATAGAGCTGTGTTTGGAGGCTTGAGCGGTAGTTCTCATTTTTGCAAGTCAGTCTGATAAAAGTAAACCCTTGCCAATGTGGAAAGGGGTGCATACTTTGTGGGCCAGTTTACGTAATATCCGCTCCCTTTTGGACCAGTTATGGCCTTTATAAAACCCAGAATTCTGTTGGGATCAACGACGGAACTAAACGAAGTATATTACTCACTGTTTCTGACTAAAATAGCGTCGACGTGTAAAGGACAAAACAAACCGAGGACAAAAAAAACCCTGAAAAAACCCCCCACCAAACGAACAATCTTTAAACAAACAAAAAACTGGAACGGAAGTAAACTGTTTCACTCACTGATCTCAACAGAGCCGAGCCGGCGTATGACGTCAGCCATGGCGGACTTGAGGCAGACGATCTCATCCTCCTGCTGCTGCACCTTCTTCTCTAGGTAGGCCACTCGCTCCACCACGTCTTCCTTGTCGTGGCTCAGCAGGCCGTCTGGGGAAAAATTGTGAAATGGTATAGATTTTACGCCTCTATCAACACTATTATTTTACATTTAGTAGAGGTGTTATGGTGCTCGCAACTGCATAAGGTCATATGGGCGCCAATCAACACTATTAGGTTATTGACGAGGCAGGGCCTCCGATTTATTTATTTTTGTAAGATTTTTTTTTCGTAACAGTTTTACGGCACTTGGAACACAATAAGGTCATATAAGAGCTGAAGATTAGTTTAGATTTAGTAGAGGTTTTACGGCACTCGCAACTGCATAAGGTCATATGAGCGCCAGAAGATTAGAGGTGTTGCAAGAGAGTAACAAACATAAAAAAGAAGAAGGGGAGATAAGGACGATAGATGTTTCATAGGAAAGAAGGAGCAAACCACACTAGAGCACCCGCCAACCACCCACTTGTAAGAGTTTTACGGCACTTGCAACACAATAAGGTCATATAAGTGCTAAGATTAGAGGTGTTACAGGAGAGTAGCATACCGCACACAAAAAAAGAAGAAGGATTGATAGAGACAATAGATTTTTTTATAGGAAAGAAGGAGCAAGCCACACCAGAGCACCCGCCAACCACCCACGCCTCCGAGTTTAACGTCTATCCCCGAAAGGACTGAGCCAAATGGGAAATTTGTGTAAAGTGCCTTTCCATAGAACACAACGAGGCTCGAACCTCCGAACCCGAGGTTGTCTGGGGAGACACACACACAAACACAACACGCCATGAACGTTCGATTTTTAATTTCGCTTTGTTTGAGCTTTTGAATTTGTTTCGTTTTAGTAACAGTTTTGCGGCACTGTCGTAGCAACCCAAAAGGTCATAAGTGCGGAAGATTAAAGGTGTTACTTAGCAGTAACATACCCAAAAAAATATAAAGAAAGAAAGAAAGAAAAGAAAAGAAATAAATAAAAGAAAAAAAGAAAAAATAAGGAGGCATAAGTTTAGTAGTTTATTTAGTTTCGGAAATAGATCTAGTTTTATCACACTTGCAATGCGAATGGGCCATATAAGTGCAGAAGATTAAATGTACGACTTGAGAGTAAAATGCTGTTTTGTTTGTTTTGGTAAGTGATTTACAGCGCTCGGAACTGTATAATGTCACATGAGCGCGTGGCAAACAAACATTTAGCATTTTCAGTTTGGTAGGAATTAATTTTGAATTTTGATAGGGTGGGGGCCGAAGCCTACTCCTGTCGATTTTGAACCACAAAGGGATCTTTGAAGTGCGCAACTCGCACAGGAGACGTCCGAGATTTTTCGTCCTTATCTGGGAAGACAAGGTGTTAGATCTTACCTACCCTAAGAAATGTTCGGTTTTGAGTTTTGCTATGTTTAAGTTCTTGAGTTTTGATTCGTTTTAGTTTTACGACACTTGCAATGCGAATGGCTCATATGAGTGCCGAAGATTAGATGTGTGACTACAGAGTATCATGCAAAGATAAGGAGGCGACATAAGTTGAGTTTCGGTAAGCGTTTTACGGCACTTGCAACTGAAATCGGTCCCATAAGTGCCGAAGATCAGAGATGCTACTTGAAAGTAACATACAAAGTTTGTATGTTTGTTTGTATGCTTGAGAAAGGAGAACCACATCGACATAATAATGGCCATTTAGTGCTAGTAAAAAGTAAGATAACCAGACAGAAACAATAGAGGGAAAGTAATTAAATAGGACCCACCAGTAGCACCCTCCAACCACCCACTAACATACTGGGGAAAAAAATAAAGAGTAGGTTTAATTTTAGTTAGAGTTTTTGATACTTTTAACACAAATGGGTCATACAAGTGCTGAAGATAAGATGTGTTACTGCAGAGTAACATACAAAAGAAAAGAACAAGGATACATAAGTTTTGTTTTGTTTTGGTACGATTTTAACGACACTTGAAATACAAATTGGATAAGTGCCGTAGATACGAGGTATTACAAGAGGGTGATATACAAAGTTAAGAAGGATGAGAGCTTTAGTATTGTTTTATCCATTTCCGATAGAACCGAGCCAAATGGGTGGAGAGCCTCAAACACTCCCAAAAGCAAACCAAGTTCAAAGCGCCCACTTCGGGATTAGAACCAGGGCCATCCGCTTCGAAGGCCAGCATGATGTCAACTGAGCTAACGGTGCGCACTAAACAAGAGAGAAAGAAACGGAAAACCTACCAGCGGTACATTTAATAGCTCACATTTTGCATTTTCTTGATTTAGGAGTTTAATCACACCCTACTAAACATGCCATGTCTCTTTGGTGCACGAAGCTGGCGAAAGAAGGCTATTGGTGTTGTTTTTGTCGATACTTCTTTTGACTGTTGACTTTGCTGTTGTTGTTGTTGTTGTTGTTGTTGTTGTCGTTGTCGTTGTCGTTGTCGTCGTCGTCGTCGTCGTCGTCGTCGTCGTCGTTGTTGTTGTAGTCGCTGTTTTGTTGTTGAAGGTTCATATTATATATTATGCTTCGATGACATCACGACTTTGATAGTGGCAATCTCCAAGACTACCAACAAACCTGGACACCCCCCCCCCCGGGGCCCCCATCTTTTCGGTGAAATCTATGGTCGAAAAACCCATCTGCCAACAACAACTAAGGGGACATATATAGTATTTTAAAACCATGCTTTCTGGCCAACATGAAAATACATAAAACGTGCACGGGCAAGAATGCAAGCTCAGACAGGCAGGCAGGCAGGC
>NW_004797356.1:446667-447905 GCF_000002075.1 Aplysia californica | reverse complement strand
AGAGGTAATCGACGCAGTGATCACAGAAACAGAGACAATATTCAAATCCTCGAAGCGGCACGGACAAGCCTATGCATACCGAGTTAACCCGATACAGCGGTCCATACGGAATTGTATCCACCCCAACCCCCACACTCCTGTTTTTCCATTACCCGAAGACAAACCTGAACGCTTCGAGATAAAGACAGCCCACTGAGCATGCCTTTCAGTGGTGAGCTAGAGTAAAGAAAAGGACAGTAAATGAAAGGGAAAGGCATGAAAGACAGAAATAAATAAAGAACGGATGAAAGCACAAATTGCTCACTCAAACCATCCGTGTCGAGAACTAAAAAAAAAAGATCAACTTCGAAAAACAAGCAGCAACAGCTAGATATCAGCAAGTTAACGACAATTCACACAACAAATCTAACTTCATAACAAGTGTCTGCAAAAAACCTCATCCAAAATGCTATCTTGTTAGTTTGTCAGAGTTTGACCGATTATTCGGCTTCTTGCACTGTATGCTTCCAGGAAAACCGAGAATGTTTCTGAGTGTTCTAGGGTGTGCTGAGGTAATAATAGAATTTAAAGCGCGTACAGCATGCTGTAGAGTGTGGATATGCGCTATATAAATGCAATCATAATATTTAGTGTTAACAGTCAAGCCTCTCTTGAATCCATTACATAATATAGCATGAAGTGGGCATAACAGCCCTCAAAAGGCTGTCGTCTCAGTATCATAATAATGTCGAAATTGTCTAAGACGGCCACCGGAGAAAAGTGTCCAACTTAGACTAGTGGCCATCTTACATAGCTTCATCCATCATCATAATGTGGTGTGGTTTAAAAATAATAAATATTTAAAAAACTACAAAGGAGGAAGAGGGGGAGATGGGAAGTGGCCGTCTGTACAGGTGACTCTCTTATACAGGTCGTGGTCGTTACAACAGATTCGACAGTATTAATTAAAAGAAGGAAAGAAAAAGAGGAGAAAGAAATCGGCACTTCGGGAAAGGTCAGGCAGACCTGACCTGAACCAATAAGAATCTGTCGATCTATAACTGACGATTACGCTAGGTCTGAGCGAACCGCGACATACACTCTTACATAGCATGCAATAATCGACCGCTCCTTTCAGCGATTGTCTGGGATTAAGTGCCCTTCTCTGGCCCCAGGCTGCTCTAGAATCGAAATTGATTCTCTATCTTTCTTTCTCCTTTTGGTTTTTTCCCTCTCTCTCTCTCTCTCTCTCTCTCTCT
>NW_004797356.1:444361-446567 GCF_000002075.1 Aplysia californica | reverse complement strand
TCTCTCTCTCTCTCCTCTCTCTCTCCTCTCTCTCTCAAACCACCCTGCACGCCTACCCGGGGTGAGTGCCAGCGCATCACTCGTGCCGTTGAACTGCGCGCGCAGCTTGGCCCCGGTGTTCCAGAAGAGGATCTTTCCCTCCGAGATGAGCAGACGCAGGGACTGAGGCCGCTCGTGTCGCCGTAAGAACTTGACGGTGACCACCACCAGGATGAACGCACACAGGAAGCACAGCTTGAGGCAGTTGAACAATGCCTGCACCGTGCTCACGGCCATGACAGTGCGGCGGTTCAGTTTTTGTGAGAGTTTTTTTTTTTTTTTTAGTAGAGGTTTTACGGCGCTGGAAACTGCATAAAGTCATATGAGCGCCAATGTGAGAGTTTTACGGCACTTGCTTGATAAATAGGTCATATCATTATCATTATGTTATAGCATAAGTGCTGAAGTGGTAGTTCGATTTTAGTAAGCGTCGCCGAATTTTAAGTTTAGTTTGAGTAAGAATTTTGTAGCACTTGATCTACGTCATTCATAACAGCCGGAGTCTTAGTTTAGTTTCAGAAAGAGCTTTACGGCACTTGAAACACAAATACGTCATAAAAGTGCCGAAGTTGTAAGTTTAGTTTTAAAAAGAGTGTTGCGAAACTTACAAGACAAATAGGTCATATTAGCGTGAAGCCAAACAACAACAACAAAAACAAAAAAGAAGGAAAGATAAGGTCGATAAATGTTTGATAGGAAAGAATGAGCAAACAACACCAGAACACCCAACAACTGCCCACACTGTGACGGGGCCAATGATAGCAACGCTGGCACTGAAAACAGTGGTAGCGGATGTGATTATGGAAAGACGGGAGTAGTGGGGATGTTGGTGGCAATCGGTATCTCATGAGCGGTTATGACGCCCAAGCGGTACTTTGTCCATAATCCAGGATAACAAAACTGTCCGTATATATCATCCTACTTATGTCTGACAATCGTTATCTCATAGGCGGACATGACGCCAAAGCGGTACTTAGTTCATGATCCAGAATAACAAAACAGCCCGTATATACCATCCTAATTATGTCTTCCTTGCACATAGAAAGAAAATTCAAGTCGGTTAATTGCCGATTCGGTCCTTTGTTATAATATATCGAATTGATAAACAACCCTAGAGTCATAGGAGCACAAAGCATTGCTCAAAAAGCACCTTGTATTATTAGAATGATATCGTTCAAGGTTAGCAACATACCTGACAAGGGATATCTTATTAAATTGCAAGTTCTTGTTAAGACTTTAATTTTCTTAAAACGCATACAAGCTACAAAAAGGTTTTATCTGAAGATAGTACCCCACAAGACACACAATATGTCTTTCTGGAGGCGAGACAGGCAGCCAGGAAGATGGTGTGTTGAAACAAGATGAAGGACACGTTTTAAAAAGAAGAAGAAAAATAAAACATAAAGAGTCGACTAATGCACAACAGAACAAAGTTTAAGAAACGCCGCATTATCTCAACAGCCTTTAAGTGTGTGCTGTATAGAGAGGCATATCAACACAACAACTATGATTTAACGACGGCAAAAAGCAGAACAGACACACAGGCATATGAAGATGTCCTTCTAAAACAAAGGAAAAAAAACCCACAAGGGGTTCTCTCCAACCACCCGCGCTTTACTACTGAAAGGTTTGGCAGTTCTACTGACGCGTAAAGAGTCTATTAATTAAGACAACTAGCGACACAGCATACAAGAAAAAAAATAAAATAAATAATATACTAGCATACGCGCGTGCAACGGTGGTAGCAGAGAGTTACACAATATTATCAAATTCAACCGCATTTTTATTGAAAATTCCGATAATAAAACCAAAAGGCCTGCGTAACTGGCGGGATGATGAAGTACAGACAAGAGCTATATCTGCCGCAGACTTTTTGTAGAACACTCATTAATCTTCGAAAGACATTATTACATATTATGACTCCTGAATCATGGCTCAGTTTGTAAGTCATCTACACGGCACAGAAGCCAGAATATTAATTGCATCGTGTATCCTCATAATGTAAGTAAACATGCGACAACACAGGTCACAACAACGCAAGTCAAAGAAGTCTAAACATCCCACACGTCCGCAACGCTATAGCATCCAAACTGAAGTGGGAAAAGTTCGTGCGCACGTGCGTGCACATGTCTTGTGTCGTATGTCGTGTGTGTGTGTGTGTGTGTGT
>NW_004797356.1:441302-444261 GCF_000002075.1 Aplysia californica | reverse complement strand
CCCCCCTCCTCCTCCTCCTCAGCTCTGATAACTTCATCTCAAGGGCACAGAATAGGGTTATGCACGTAACACAATCACAGCCGGACACCAGGTTGTTGCCACAGCGATTACGAATATTATGCTGCTGAAACCTCACACAAACGGGACACAGAATAGAGGGCATGGCTCGTAACGAACTCATGCCTTCCTCCCCTGAAGCCGGACTGGGCCTACCGATTACTAAAGTAACCCTTCCACCCTTTCCCCAGACCCCCGTTTTCAGGCAAACCAGACGCTACGTCATACAAGTGATTCGTTTAGTTTTACTGTTTTGGTGTCTTAGAATCAGCTGACTATTACAGGCAAAACAGTAGACTTGGCCACAAGCAATCCGAAAGCGGATCACCGCAACAAAAACACTACATAAACTTAATGGGAACAGGCCACGATAGAGCGACCAATAACCACCAGCTTCAACAATAATATTATATGTCTATTTAGTTCAGTTTTGTCATAATATTTTAAAGGCTCTCGCAACACAAATAGGTCATATAAGCTATAAGTGCTGAAGACTTGAGGTGTTGGACAGCAATACAAAAAGAGAAGAAGATGGAGAGATAAAGGATGATAGATGTTTAATAGGAAAGAAGGAGCAAACCACACCAGAACGCCATCAACTACCCACAACAGAATCTCATAAATGAGGTCCAAAGTAACAACACAGCGTCACCCAAACCACATTATGGATATTACAAAAACGCACACAAATTTAATACCTAACTGGACTCGGAATGAAACGAAAAGTACTCTAACAAGTACGACAGAGACATTGGATCCCACTTTGATTCGGACCTCTAACATTAGCGAGGCAATTCCAAGTTCGTGACTGTCAGCACCACAGCGGCCAGTAAAACACCCCCCCAAAAAAAAAAAAAAAAAAAAAAAAAAAAAAAAAACCCCCCCCCAAAAAAAAAAAAAAAAAAAAAAAAAAACCATTAAAAAAACACATACCATTTTTACTTATCCTCGGTGGTCATACCAATGATAGTGTAAACATACACAGAATAATTACGTATTGAGTAAAAAGATCCACTTCGACACGATAACGACTATTTAGAGCAGGGGGAAAAAGTAAGACCGGCACATAGAAACAAGAGAGGAGAAGAAAAAAGGTATGCCTACCCCTCAGGCGCCGTCTAGCCACCCGCATAGAATAAATTACAGTTTAGAACGCGCCAAAAAGCACATCATAATACAGCATGCTGTATAGAAGTTTTACAGTTTCACTAACATATTGTCAGAGAAAGGTTTCAAGCAAAAGTTGCACATTAGACACAGCATCCAATTAAAAGCCTTGACACCGAATAGCTTGACATTGTTAGCCATCCAGCCACCAGCATAGAATAACCCACAGTATAGAACACGCCTAAAGGTATATTAGATCTATATATAGCACACTTAAGTTGTTTTACAATACAAGTTGACTAACACACAGTCAGATCAGAGCCCTGGTTTTTATAAGCAGAGGATGCAATGTCTTGCAAAAGATCACAACCTACAGACAACACATTTATAAGCCATGACGCCGAATCACTTGACAATGTGAGCCAAAACGCAATGACCATTTGACCACTGGTGCCTCTATAACAACAGACACGATGGATCCGATTACGTTGAACGTGTCAGCCTGTCACGTGACAGGTAAATAATGAGTCGGTCCAAAAGTGATCCGACACTTTACAAATATACATTATGAAGGTCAGAGAGGGTGAGCAGACAGTTTAGCTGGTTTCATGTACAAGGCAGACGGCCTGGTTGGAATCTCCGCTTGGGCATTCTTGGCAGTTTTTGGGGAGTCCTCAAGGTACTCCGGCAACCTGGTTTTGGCCCTATCAGAGGTGTAGGCTAAATTAGGAGTTTAAGTTTTAGTAAGAGTTTTATGGCCCTTGCAACCGTAAACAGATCGTGTACGTGTCGAAGATTAGAGGTACCTAACTAGAGAGTAACATACAAAGAAATGAAGGAGGGGAGAGGAGGATGATTGGTGTTTGACAAGAAAGATGGAGTAAACCACACCAGACTGCCAGCCAATCACCGACATTAATAAGGGCTTTGCGACACTTGAAAGTAAGGGGTTAATTTTAGGTTTATGTTTAGTGAGTGTTTCACAGCACTTACAACACAATAGGTCATATATACGTGCCCATGATTGTAGGTGTGACTAGATAGTAAAATACAAGGAAATGAACAAGGAGAGATAAGGACGATATACGTCTGATAGGAAAGAAGTAGCAAACCACACAAGAACGCCCGCCTACCACCTGCGCAAAATCGGAAGCACTGCCTCTAAAATAACGTTTCGGAGTTGACAAGGGCGTAGAACTAGCACAGTATAATTATCAAAGTACCAAAGAACATTGCATAAAATAACAGAGATTTAAAAGACACAGATTAGTTCTAGATTTTCAACAGGCCACTGACCTGTGTGCAATGGGACAGAAGTAAAAAAAGATACTGAGCACAGGTCCAAGTAGAGAGAATCACATTGACACAATAACGGTCATATAGAAATGGTGAAATGGTATGAGTTAAAGCTAAAGCCCCTATCAACACTATTAGGTTATTTAAGAGACGGGACCTCCTAATTTAACGTCCGTCTCCGATAGGACCGAGCCAAGTGGGAAGTTCGTGTAAAGTGTCTTCCCAAGGACACGACGTCGGGCCGAGCTAAGGCTCGAACCCCCGAACCCGCAATCTCACGATTACGAGTCCGGTAGCCTGACCACTAGGCTACCGACGCCACGGCCATAATAATATAGTGCAGGGAAGAAGAAAGACAAATAGACAAAAATAACAGACGCAAAAGATAGAAGCAGGGCCTACTATGGGCGCCGTCCAACCACCCACCGGAGCTACAGAATAATATAATTAACTTCCCCATGCCCAAATCGAGTTCCTGTGTTCTGCAAACCACGATGAA
>NW_004797356.1:428509-437164 GCF_000002075.1 Aplysia californica | reverse complement strand
ATTTATTTATTTTATGTATCTGTTCGTATGTTTATTTATTCATTTATCTATTTATTTATTTATTTATTGTTTGTTTGTTTGTTCATTTGTCTGTTTGTTTGGTTGTTCGACTGTTTATTTACAGCTATCAAAACACACAACGGTTGAAGCGTGGAGTCAAAACCGCTCTCACACTAGCCTAACAACACGTTCTAAACGCACACACGCCATCCCAGGCACAGTTTCAGCTGGCATTGATTATCGGCCGCGGCGTTACTTATTCTAGATGAAAATTACCCCCTGGCTGATGAGTGTTGGGTACTATTTGGTGCAAAATATTGAAAGCTCAGCAAAATATGCTTGGCAGGAATTTCGAAAAGCACAAACTTCGCGATCTCAGACCAAACAGGCCGGTGTTTGTAATTACCTTGTGTGCAATAATTTCAGTTGAGTTCGTGACATGAGCACTCCCCCCCCCCCCCCCCCCCCCCTTTTTTTTCAACAACAAAATAATTACTTTTGCAAAGGCGATATTTTAAATCTAAGCCAAGAGACGATTAATGAGATTAATCTTTGTCGTCGTCTGAGTAGATCAAATAAACAACAGGAGACAGTTAAAAAGACAGCGAGCTGTAATAATTTGTCTCTTACAATCAAAGGGAGACAATTTTTGCGGCAATATGGATTCAAAAGCTCAAAATGTGGAATACTTCGATTACCTTGCGGAAGAGTGACTGACATGAAGAAATCGCGGAAGCATTCTCCTAAAACATACTTATCACAAAGCCTTTGATTTTAAGAGCGACTGGTCCTTTAAACTTTATTTTCAAAGCTTGAGCTTTCTACAAATCTTAAATGAATTTCGACTCGAAGGTAGGGATTAACGCCATTCGGTGCCCACATAAGAAGAGATCAAGCAAAAATGGTTTGTAAGGAGCAGTGCTTTGTACTTAACGTCGTAACCACCTGTGCACAACCTAAGCAAATCGCTCAATTCATGTCAGTTACACACAAATTTAGGCATTGATTTTTCCCCCTTGCGGCTTATTGTAGTCAATACATTACAACAACTCATGCTACCCAAGCAACGTATAATACCTCTTTAACAGACAATCTGAAACCAAATCAGGAAGCCGAATGCGAGGAAGAAAAAAATCAAGATAACCAAGAAAAATTCTGGAAAAAAACACAATCTCCAAGAACTGATTCCTTGCACAGAGCACAGAAGTCCCTCACGGATCGACCAGAACTACTCTTGACTCCAGCTGTGGCGAGTTGCGCCCCATTGCTTGCTCAGGAAAACCGTAGGAGCGCAAGGCAAGAACCCATTGTAAGCGAACCGGATTTTAGGGTCATCCGTTTTCGGAGTGAACCGGTATTTTTTTAAAAGCAACTTTAAACCTGGTTTGAGCTTTACGAGTAAAGAGAAGCACATGGACGCAATAATGGGGATTTAATGCTGAGAAATAGTAAAACAGACAGACTGAAACAAAAGCACATCGACACAATAATGGACACTCAAGTGCTGAGAGAAAGTAAGACAGACAGACAAAAACAGCACAGGGAGAGTAAAAAAGTAGGACCTGCCAGTGGCGTCCTCCAACCACCCACATCCTGGTTTGAAAAACGGCTCTAATGAAGAGAGAAGAAAATGCTGCAAGCAAAAGAAGCGAATTGATTAAATTACATTACTTGAAATCAGCCAACGGTCTGCATCTCAAAAGTTTTTTTGGGTTATTGTTGGGTTTTTTTGTACGTGTTTTACGGCGCTCGCAACTGCATAAAGTCATATGAACACACCTAATACTTTTAGTTGGTAGGAAATTTTGAATTTTGCCCGGGTGGCGGCCGAAGCCTACTCTTATCGATTTTAGACCACCAAGGGATCTTTAACATGCGCAACTTGCACAGGGCCTTCCAAGATTTTTCGCCCTTGTCCGAGAAGGCTAGGTGTAGATCTTTCCTACCAGAAGATCAGGGGTGTGGCAGAAAGACAGCTGTAAGAAGGAGTCAAGGAGTAGCAGTAGAAAGGCTGCAGAAAGAGTCAGGAGCCCAGAGGAGGGGGCAAAGGAGGTGAGGGTGTGTGGGCAGAAAGAGGAGATGAAAGCAGACGACAGAATATCGCTAGAAAGCAGGAAAGGAGGTGAAAGGAGACACTTTTAGAGAAGAAAATGTTTCGGTCGCTACCCGGATTCAAACCCGGGACCTTTGAATGAGAGGCCAACACCTTAACCTCTAGGCCACGAGAGCCCCCTCAAAAGTTTAAACTGTTAACTTTAAGAAAGGGGAGGGGAAGAGGGGGGGGCGTGTAATAATGATGTGGGGGAATTAACCGACTATCCAGATTTACGAATCCGATTTCACCTAGCTCAAATAAACAGCAACGGCCAAGACGAGTAGCAACAACAGAGGACAGCCCGAGAAGTGGCGGGAACATTACTCACAGCACGTGCGACAGCTGGACCGGTGCCCTGGCTGGGACAAAATTACAGCAACAATCAAGAGACCGGTCTCAAGACTGACTCGTCGGCTTCCCCTGTCTGTGCCCAGTCATGATCGCAACTCCGAGGCTCATTAAATTAAAATAAAACTATGCAAGTCACAAAAACATGCTTTTTACGAGAGGCAGAGACGAGAGGTGTGTGTGTGTGTGTGTGTGTGTGTGTGTGTGTGTGTGTGTGTGTGTGTGTGTGTGTGTGTGTGTGTGTGTGTGTGTGTGTGTGTGTGTTTGTGTGTGTGTGATTGTGTGTGAAAGAGAGAGAGAGAGAGAAGGAGAAAGAAAGAGGGAGAGATAGAGAGATAGCGGGGGGAGAAGGAGGGGGGAGTACAAATCTTTTACGCTCCAATCGAGACAAAGAAGTTCATTTTGGTATGCAGTGCAGAAATGTCAATTAAATTTTGATAATGAGTGGTTGGCGGTCGCTCTGGTGGGGTGACTCCTTCTTTCCTGTCAAACAGCAACAGCTCTTATCACTCCTTCTTTTTTTTAAATATAAGCTACTCCCTTATAACACCTCAAATCTTCAACACACGACTAATTTGTGTTGATAGTGCCGTAAAACTCGTGATAAAACTAAAATGGATACTTGATGTATCATAGCACAGCACTCAATTCACAAATGAGGCGCTTATGACCTTGTGTGACATGTTTCCGACCAATAACCTTCATCTGAAAACGCCAAGGGTAACGAAATGCTATTTACCCATACATGAGGCTAGCATTTGAAAATCATACTCCCTCCCGGTGGAGCTCATGGAGCTGGCCTAAAATATTATCATTTTAGCCCAGCTCCATCGGGAGTGTATATCATTGTTCAAATGTTGACCTCGTGATTATGCTCTGATTTGTTTGTTTTAGGATAGGTTTTACGGCGCTCGCAACTGTATACGGTCATATGAGCGCCAAAAGATTTGAGGTGTTACAAGAGAGTAACAAACATAAAAAAGAAGGAAGGGAGATAAGGACGATAGATGTTTGAGAGGAAAGAAGGAGCAAACCACACCAGAGCACCCGCCACCCACCCACTTATGCTCTGAAACACCCTGTACACAAAGTCGAGGTAAACAGCCGTGATATATTCATTTTAAGTTGTCAGAATGGGTCGGGATAGAGAGATACATATCTACATGGAAGCCGCCTCATTGCGTCCTTATTGACACAATTTAAATCATTTATGGTGCAGGTTTCTTCGACCCTGTTTGTCAGGGCCAATTGGGATTAATCAGTAGTGCATAGTATCGTACCTGAAATACGGAGGCATTTGATGAACCCAATTCCCAGCGCGGGAATCGATCTCCAGTTTTGTGCACAACTTCTAGGAGCCTACCTGTTACATCGAAGACAGGGGTTCACTTCTGAAACCCATTATAAGGCTGGTAGAACACAGTAAAACATCAAAGAAAGCAAAGAAAGCAGTACCCAAACTTCTCAAGAATGAAGTATAGGCCAAAGGTACGGAACTGTGCTCACTAATAAATGCCAACTTAATTACAACAACAAAAAAGAGAAAACTGTAGCGATATGGCCTCTTTTTAAAGTTTATTCGGGACCAAAACACAGCAGCACTGAAGAAAGCGGTGAAAGCCCCAAGCCAAACAATGAAGAATGAGGGTTCCGAACCAGGACTGGCCGGACAACAGTCTGGCATGATGCCATGTGGGTTAACGTTGTGCCACCAAAACGAGCAACATAGCCTGTTTCCGGCGCCAAAGTTGGAACGGAGTACATCGTCAGCAGCGCTCCCCCCTTGTGTCCGCAAAAGCAGACGACCTCATGGGAACTGCAAAGCTGCGACAAACTCCTGTCTGATGGTCCACAAATCCCCCCCTGACCGCCTTTCCAGTTACCAAACAAACAACAAACAAATAATTGGATTCCGGGGCAGAACCTCGCAGTATTTGCACAGCATACACAGCAGCAAAGCTTGATCGGCTTGAAAAACAAGTCCGAAAAGCGGTTCTGTGTGCGACCATACACGCTGTGGAGTTGTAGTTACGAAGAGTTAGAAACGGTAACGGATATATTTCGCCAGAAACGGTAACGGATTCGTTTCTCCGGTAAAGGTAACATACTACACCTTTGTTTGTTTGTTTGTTTGTTTAGTATAGGGTTTTACGGCGCTCGCAACTGCATAAGGTCATATGAGCGCGCGGGACACACCTAATACTTTTTCGTTGGTAGGAAATTTTGACTTTTGCCCGGGTGGCGGCCGAAGCCTACTCTTATCGATTTTAGACCACTGAGGGATCTTTAACGTGCGCAACTTGCACACGGGCCCTCCGAGATTTTTCGCCCTTGTCCGAGAAGGCTAGGTGTAGATCTTTCCTACCAGAAGATCAGGGGTGTGGCAGAAAGACAGCAGTAAGGAGGAGCCAAGGAGTAGCAGTAGAAAGGCTGCAGAAAGAGTCAGGAGCCCAGAGGAGGGGGCAAAGGAGGTGAGGGGGTGGGGGCAGAAAGTGGAAATGAAAGCAGACAACAGAACATTGTTAGAGATCAGGAAAGGATGTGAAAGGAGACAATTTTTAGAGAAGAAAATTTTTTGGTCGCTACCCGGAATCGAACCCGGGACCTTTGAATGAGAGGCCAACACCTTAACCTCTATACCACGAGAGCCCCCACACTTTAGTTTGTTAGGTAAGAGTTTAAAGGCGCTCACAACTGTGTAAGGTCATATGAGAGCGCCAACACACACCTTTCATCAGATACAGAGGAGTTTGTTTGTTTGTTTGAATAAAGAGAAGAAAATTGAAACAATAATAGTCATTTAGAACTGGGAAAAGTAAGACAGACAGAGGGAGTTATAACGTAGGATATACCAGTGGCGCCCTTCAACCACCCGCAAACAAAAGAGGAAACCAGTTGCTCTGAAAAGAAGTAGTCAGAGGAAGAAAACACTAAAAACGCCTACCCAAAACCCACGACAACAACTGACCGTGAACAACCGACAGGAACTGGATGTTAGTTTTTAGTTTTGGTAGAGGTTTTACGGCGCTCGCATCTGCATAAGGTCATATGAGCGTCAGAATATTAGAGGTGTTACAAGAGAGTAGCAAACATACAAAAGAAGAAGGGGAGATAAGGATGATAAATGTTTCATAGGAAAGAAGAAGCAAACCACACTAGATCACCCGCCAACCACCCACGGGAACTGGATGAAATTTGAGTTTTAATGCAGTCTTTAATACACGGTTTAATAGCCTAAGAAGTGGCTTAGCGTCCCAAGACGACATGAATGTTTTACGCGTCTTTCGACACTGTTTATATTACTTAAGACCTGGGCTGCTTCGGCCTTCCTGCAAGAGCCGACCGAGGCTGAGTGGGACACAGCACCCCAGCAGAATGACGGTTTAGTTTTAGTAAGAGTTTTATGGCACTTGCAACACAATAAGGTCATATAAGTGCCGTAGATTAGAGGTGTTACAAGAGAGTAAAAACACAATAAAAGAAGGACGGGAGATAGAGACAACATATTTTTTTTTAGGAAAGAAGAAGCAAACCACAGCAGAGCACCCGCCAACCACCCACCAGAATGACGGAGGTTCTCAAAGATACAAACTTCCCCAAGAGGGAATCGAACTCGCGTCACATGTGTGCAATAGCGAAGAGATTACGCATTACACCACAGACGCCTCAAGAACGACGCATGGGGATCAATAAAAGTCTCCAATCTACCTGAGCAAAGAAACAGAGGTCTAAAAAAGAGAGAATAAAGAGATCTGTCACACATTTAGGAACTAACAGAAATAAGGCTTTTTGTCACACCGAATCAATTCCATCAGAACGAAAACAAAAACAGCACTTATTCGAAACGAAAGAACTCAGCTCCAACAAAAAGCTCCATAAAGATATATATGAATGATTAGTCGAGTCAGAGGCAACGATAGAACAGACGCAAATGTAAAGAGAAAATAAACTAGAAGAAAACAGTGTCCTTCCTTTAAAAAAAAAAAATTAAAAAAGAGGCGAGGAAAACGTCAATTTCCAAGAGCACTCCACAGCATGGACAAAAATAACATTCTATTTTTAACCATGACTTAAAAAGCATTTTACCACGATGGTTTGGTTCATTTTTGAGAGGGAAGAAAAGAGACAAGAAGGGAGCAGTAGTTCTGTTTACATTCCAATAAATGATGACGCAATCAGAATTCTTAAACAAGGGCAAATATTAAAACAATTAATGTACAGTTAGTGTAACAAAATCCTTTTTTCGCCAGAAAAAAAAAATACTCAAAGAGAACCAGACAGTACCATCTCAAGCGTACACGGAGGTTTAAAGTAAAAAAATCGGTTTCAAAAGTACGGCACCGCACGTCTGTTCACTGCAAAAAAGGCCGCGTCGAACAACAAAACAAACTTGCGGTTATGGTGCACCACGTGTGCTCTCGGCTCTATTTATATAATTCACTATCGGTACAGAACACCAGGTCTAGCACACACAGGCACGACACAAACAAAAACTGGTCACCGAATCTCTATTCAACTCTTCCAATGCTAGTGGCCAGAGATTATGGGCTTTCGCCAGTCGTCCCACAAAGCGAACCACACCGGTCTTGTAGAAAAGGCGTCCCACAAACCGAAACACGATGTTCTTGTAAAGCCGAGAAAGACGTCCCACAAAGCGAAACGGACCGTTCCTGCAGCTAGACAGAAAGACACTGCGACAAGGTGAGACCGACAGCCTCAAGGTCAAGGGGATCTTCTTCCAACAAGGTCCATACTATCTAAGAAAAAGACGAGAGAGCAGCAGTGAACTGCTGCAAGACATAAACGCTACCGCGACAATGTAATGTATGTTGGGGATTGGGAAAAACGCTGACAACACGCGGGGTTTTTTTTATCCATGAATAAACTTGACGCTCTACTAAACAAACAGATCACTTAAGAGAAAGAGATCGTAACCCTGTGGCTACAAGAAAGAAAGAATGTGGTACTAAAAAAAAAATTACGGGTGAGGCGACACATTGAAGTGAATATCAGACCCGCATATCAATCATTGCATAGTCTTCTATGGCCCTTACGTGTATATTTGGAATGTATCTCAAGGAACTACACATACGAGACGATAAATCCCTCGAAAATCTACACGTTCGATTAGCCCGAAAGTCAAAACGGTGTGTACAAAACTGGGAAGGTCTTTACATTCATAATACAACTTACCAACACGAGTGAAAGTGAGAGAGAGGTGGGGGGGGATAGACAGAGACACAGAGAGAGAGAGAAGAGAGAGGGAGAGAGAGGGGGGAGAGGAGAGGGGAGAGAGGGAGAGAGAGGGGGGAGAGAGGAGAGAGAGAGGGAGAGAGAGGGAGAGAGAGAGAAAGAGAGAGAGAGGGAGGAAGGAGGAGACGCAGTGGACAATTTGATGCCAACTCGGCCCAGCACTTCTTGTCGTGACTGAATAATCGATACGACCCTCGCCAAAATGTCGAGGATGCAGCGGTGTCTCCAAGGGACTGCCAGTCTGACGGAGTACGTTAATAGTAATCTTCTGGAACTATATTATTCATAATCTACAAAATAGCATGGTATTTTTGTTCAGTTTTAGTATGAGTTTTGGCGCACTTGCTAAACAAATAAGTCATATATTTAAAAAAAACAATTGCCAAAGATTAGAGGTGTAACAAGAGAGATTTTTAAAAAAAAGATTTAGTAAGAATTTACTGTACTTGCAATACATGTACAATAAGTTCATATAAATGCCGAAGATTAGAGGTGTGACAAAAGGAAATAGCAAGCACAAAAACGGAAGAGGAGAGATAAGGACGATAAACGTTTGATAGGAAAAAAAGGAGCAAACCACACCAGAGCACCCGCCAACAACCCGCTACAAAGGTATAATATACAAAGAAAAGAAGGAGGAGATATGACGGCGGTAGATGCTTGATAAAGGGGAGAAGGAGAAAAGCCTACCAATTCACCCGCCAACCACGTACTGGCCCTGTGCATGATGCCAGAAAACAGATAACAAAGTGCTTAATAAATTATACATCTTAATAAATCAAAATATTACAATGCAGCCGCTTCAGGAGAGAGAGAAGAGGGAGGGGGAGAGACATAAACAACATACATTGTATAGAGAGAGACTAACAGACAGAGAACGAGAGACAGAGGAGATACAAAGATAGATAGATAGGTAGGTAGATAAAGATATAGAAATAGAAAGAGAGAGAGAGAGAGAG
>NW_004797356.1:425037-426317 GCF_000002075.1 Aplysia californica | reverse complement strand
ACAGACAGACAGACAGACAGACAGAGAAGGAGGAGGAGGAGGAGGAGAAAGGGGAAAAGGAGGAGGATAAGTGATTCACAATGAAATTCCACGGCTTGCGTCCAATAACTAGTCATGGTAACAATTTTGCGGCACTTGCAACACAAACAGGCCGTATAAATACATGTAAATATGAGAGTCTAAGATTAAAAGTGTTGCTAGAAAGTATCACAAACTGAAAAAGAAAAAGGAGGGATAAGAAAAGACAGATGCTTGGTAGCACAGAAGGAGAAAACCACACTAGACATGATTTGTTTGAATACAGAGAAGCATATTGACACGAAAAATGATCATTTAGCGCAGGGAAAAAAGTAAGACAGACAAAAGAGAGGGAAAGTAAAGAAGTAGGACCTTAAACCAGAGGCACCCTCCGACCACCCGCCAGGACATGAACCCACCACCCTTGATTCTCAGTAAGGTAGAGGAATGGACTAAAGGCGCCACGATAGCTCTCTGAAGGTATCATACCGGACAACGGAGCTGATGGCTTTTGTTCGAACCCCAGACAGGGCGTTTTTATAACCCAAAGGTCGCTGTGAGGAGTTTTCAAGACTCTCAACCAATTTGGTTCGGTCTTATCGGAGACGGACGTTAAAATCGGAGGCACTACCTCTTTCATAACCTAATAGTGTTGACAGGGGCGTTAAACCTACAGACTAACTTGCATTGCAATATAACCACACAGGCAAAAACAACATTTGCTGGTACAAGTGTCTGCTAACTTAGGTGGGAGGGTAGCTGGTGCACTGTTGTGAACAGCTCCTTCAATCCTTAGATCAAATATCTATTGTTCTTAACTCCCCTTCCCTTCTCTATACGTTTCTCTCCGGTAACACCTCTAATCTTCGGCACTTAAACGATCTATCAATGCTGCAAGTGCGGTGAAACCCTTATTAAAACTAAAACTAACTTTCGACCTGATCAATAATTCCGACGAACACAATCAAAACGTAAAGCATTCACAAAAAAACCAACGGCTAAATCCTCGCTGAAAGAATGAAAACACTCCCTCAACAGACAAGGCTCAGAAGAAAAACACACACACACACACACACACACAGCGGCTAAGACCTGGCTGTGAACGTCACAAATAACGAACAGGAGCCGATCAAAAGAGAACACGACGAGGTCAGCAAATCGCACACACAGGGGGAAGGAGGGTCCGGTTGATTTGATTCCAACACCTCACTACTGTACACTACACCCTCCATGGAGTCAGCACGCAGGCGGTTCTCGTCTCT
>NW_004797356.1:421945-423285 GCF_000002075.1 Aplysia californica | reverse complement strand
GAGAGAGAGAGAGAGAGAGAGAGAGAGAGAGAGAGTATGAGGTGTGGTTTATACACATGATGAGCAATGAAAACGTAGACAATCCATTAAGTATGAGACATTGAGAACTCGAATGAAAGTAGCAGTCCCAGCGCTGATACGATCTAAGTCCGCTTATAAATAATAATATCGAATAAATAATATGATTAACGAATGTATACGGCACCCATACTTAGAAGAATGGGAAAGGAGCGTGGGGAAGCTGGCGAACTATCACCGAATGTGAGTATTCCAACTGGCACAAACTACTTGGTTGAACCACGAAAAAATAAATCCGATTTAGGCATGTGTGCACACCACATGCACAGACATAACATAAACACTCTCTAAAAACAAGATTTCCGACAACTTGGCCGGTATTCTTCATACCTCAAATGTAGGAATATTAAACATGTCTTTTTTCTTTAACTCGGCTCGCCTTTAACCCTGCCATTTTTCTTTAGTTGTGTGTTACCTTCAGTCAACATATTAATTTTACACGTCGGCAAAATCGTGTGTCCGCACAGCTGGCTGCGCTAATGGGAGTACGTCCTTGATCTCGTTTAGAACCTCCGCGCTCCACGAGACATGAAGATTGTTTATGTACACCAAGCCAGCCTTCGCTAACAGGCAATGGGGATCAATTCTGACAGAGGCAAGAAAACCCGTCTTGGGGCTTAGGGTGGGCAGATCAAGTCATCTTGAGTTTATTGTTATAAGTAGGAGACAAAATAAATGACGAGTAATAAAGGTTTGGTATGATTATTCGGGTGAGCCTTTAGAGAACTAGAAATGATTTAAATACATTCGGGTGTATACCGTATTGTGCAAAATATATGCACATACTCTAAACACACACTCCGCCACGCGCCTGCATGCAAAAATGTGTGAAATTGAATAGATGCCTTGAAAACTTCCCGAAAACAACAACTCAAGTGCAGAAAGTCCTGTTGGGAAATCGAACCAGGAACATTTGCTCCGTAGTTCAGCGGGATACCAACTGAGGAGATATATGCGCGCGTAGTATGCGCACAAGAACACGCATACAAGAGAGCAAAAAGCGCTATCATAATAAATTAACCAAACTTCACGTTAAGACATGCCGCAAAATGTCACGACGCTCTCGTTTGAAACAAGAGGCAAAGATAATATCTTTGAAGAGGGATGATAAACGAATAGTGGTGGGAAATGATTGCGAATGCGTCCGTATGCTTGTCTATTTGTGTGCGAGTGCGTGTGAATACGTGTCTGTAAGTACAAGAGGGGTGTTTGTATCTGTACGTTAGTGTGTGTGTGTGTGTGTGTGTGTCTACCTCTTTCAT
>NW_004797356.1:417722-420524 GCF_000002075.1 Aplysia californica | reverse complement strand
CCCCATTATTTTTAAGTGAGGTAAAAACGTCTTTTGAGCATGACGTCCCAGTCATCTACAATGTGATTCCACAGAGAGGGGAACCCAGGATGCGCATAGTTGGTAGAGCAAGTTCCGAATAGAGGGCTCAAAATAATATAAGGCTGTAGCACCAATCCTCAACGCTACAATCCTAAAACAGGCTACGAAGCAGGGGAGGCAACCCGGCTCGGCTTTACCAACTAGTGCAATTCTCTGCAGTTGTCTTCCGCAATTCGTGCTGTCCTTTGAACCAAGCCAGTAGTGCCCGTTTGGTAAGTTTTTATTAAAAAGAGTTTTATGGTGCTTGCAACCCAAAAAGGTCATACAAATGCCGAAGATTAGAGGTGTTACTGGGTGATAACATACAAAGAAAAGGGAGCGGAAAGATATGAAGAAGATAGATGTTTCATAGAAAAGAAGGGGGCAATCCACACAAGAGCACTCGCCAACCACCCACCAGTTGACACCATCATCACTTGATCTATTTTCACAACTGTATTGTCCTTCTGCCTTGATCACAAAAGCAGTGACAACAAAAACACCTTGCTATTTGTTGAACATGGTGTTGACTAGTTTAGTGTTAGTAAGAGTTTTACGGCACTTGCAACACAATAAGGTCATGTAAGTGCCGAACATTAGAGGTGTTACAAGAGAAGAGATTAACAAACACCAAAAAAAGAAGGAGGGGAGATAAAGACGATAGATGCTTTATAGGAAAGAAGAAGCCAACCACACCAGAGCACCCGACACCACCCACACGTGTTGACTAAATTTCAAGGATGCCAAATGATTTGTGAAAAAAACCCTGAAAATGAGAGGAGCATCACACCTCACCTAAAACGAACCTTGTAAAATCCTGAAATGAGCAAACAAAAACATTTCTCTTGCCATTCCCCTTTCCTTTGCAAGTGTATGAAGAAAAAAAACACGGAAAAAGCCGGAAAAAACAGAAATTTGGCATCCCTGAAATTTGATTGGAATAGAAAATATTGGGTATTGATAAACATCACTATGACAAGGGACGGGGAAAGTGGCTTGGGAGGGGGACAATGACAAAGATGAGGGGGGGGGAGGGGGAGAAAGACTGGAGTCAGAGAACCAAAGAGCAAAAATAACATGTAAAGAAAGCAAAGAAAAAGACAACCTGTCATAGACACACCCACGCATGTGTATGTGTTGTATAAAGGATACAGAGAGGGAGAAAGCAAGGGCGAGTGAGATTAGAGAAAGTCAGACAGATGACGACATAGAGAAATACAGAAGGAAAGACAGACAGACAGACAGACAGACAGACAGACAGACAGACAGACAGACAGACAGACATAGAGGGGGGGATGAACCAAAGAGAGACCGAAGGAGAGGAAGTGGGCGAAAGAGAGGGGGTGGTAGTAAGGTGAGAGCGTAAGATCAAGAGGGTTTAGATCTGAACCTAACTGACCACATAAGCCTGACCCTGGGTCCACAACATTGCACCATGAAATACCAGTTTAGAGCCTATGAGTCACGCCGTTTACATACCGCCGTATCAAAATTCTCACAAACACCTAGTAATGGCCGATTGTCACCCATAAACAAGATCGCATAATGGGAAATGTCTGCGCGTCTGGTCGCCGATGGATACGTGTGAAATTTTCTTCGCTTGCAACAGTATCTCTACGCAAGCGCTGTCTAGCCAGGGTGAATGCTCTGATCAGTACTATACGTGTAGTGACATTTTTGTGACAGTCCATAGAGAGCTTGATTTACGTAGAGTCTGGCGTTTTACGGCGGTTTTGACACGTTGGTTGGAGTCGTAAAAGCGGCGACGGGAATGTTTCACTGTGAGCCCGAGATGAGGGCTTGTTTAAGCAACTACATATTATTATCCATTTGTATTGTAATAATACGTGTTCCTTACAGAGTGTTGACCCGTAACAGGCGAGAACTTTTACTGAGCAGAAACCCGTTATAAAAGTAAATAAATCAGTTTATTCCAGTTTACTTTTTAGTTTAGTTTTAGTAAAGGTCTTACGGCGCTCGCAACAGTATAAGGTCATATGAGCGCCAGAAGATAAGAGGTGTTACAAGTGAGTGTAACAAACATAAAAAAGAAGAAGGGGAGATAAGGACGATAGATGTTTGATAGGAAAGAAGGAGCAAACCACACCAGAGCACCCGCCAACCACCCACTTCAAGTTTATTGATCCAGCTGAGGACATTTGGGTTACAATGGACATAAATAATTAATACCCAGATACCTACATAGCTCGCCTCGCAACGTACTTAAACACACAAAATAATGAGAATATACAAAGAATATTCTATCAAAGTTAATAAAATACTCAATATCACATCAAGATGGACAATTTCATTTTAAAAAACGCCATTTGGCTGGTCGTCACTGTGCAGCGGCCGGTTTTAAGTTAGAACTGTCGTGTCTTGCTCAAGGACATGGCACAGTGACCATATCCACCTAAACGCTGTGTCAAAGACTTAATATAATGCTTGACATTCCGGTGAGCTTGAATTCGCAGTCCTCACTTACCACTCAGCCACAGGGGCCCCTAAAGTTATGTAATGTAACTATTCTCCAACTTTTACAAACATCACACCAAACCTACTTTACTGTAGAAGGCAAGCACATAATCCTCCGGACTCAAGAGCCCCGAGCAGCAGAAGATAAATTGAAACCAGAGAACAACAGAGAGGTACACGGGGAGAGATAACGACTGAGAAACACAGAGATGAAGAGACAAGGAGGGAGAGAGAGCGGGAGAGAGAGAGTGAGAGAGAGAGGTGGGG
>NW_004797356.1:413403-416018 GCF_000002075.1 Aplysia californica | reverse complement strand
CCCACACACACACCCAGCATACGGATTAGTAAAAATTAGACTTATATAATAAGGATCTATCTATCGGTGAGCTCACTAAAACCTAATAGGAGCAAGAGCACGACGAAGAAGAAATATATGAAAGGAAATACGTTTGTCAGAATTTAACAGAAAGTGAACTAAAGAATAACACATACTGTCGAAATTTTCCGAGACAGCTACCACTAGTTGAGGAGAAAAGCGGTTATCCTGGACAGATGGACGTCTTGGAGAGAGAGTGTAATGAAGTGTATGGATTTAACGCCCATACTAGGTTGTTTAACTTGAGAGGCCAGACCTCCGAATTTTAATTTACGCCCATCCCTGTTAAGACGGGGTCAAATTGGTTGAGTGAGAGCTTTGAAAACTCCACAAAACGACCAAAATTCAAGAACGCCAAGTCAGATATTCGAAAAACTGCCATCTGCTCCGTAGTCTTGTCTGATACCAACTGAGTTAATGGAGCATCCAGTGTCGATGTAATTGTAATATTATAGAAAAAACAAACAAACATGAGTGGTCGTTTGTTCAGGTGTCGACGTCTTAGACAAGATAGCTTTTAGAACAGGCTCAACTGATATAATTTACGAAAAGCAGGACTGGCATACTTTTTAAAATGTGTGTTTCACGCCCCAGTCAACACAATTTAGATCATTTAGAAGGAGGGTTATCGACCCTGCCTGTGAAGGCCAACCCAGGCTGAGAAGGATACAACATTCAAGCAGAAAGATCAAGATACTCGGGAATCGAACTCGGGTCTCCTGTGTGCGACAGAAAAGTGCCTAACCGTAACACCGCAGACGCTGGTGCAAGAAATCGACAGTACAGAAGAAATATCGACACAATACCTATCATGTTAGGCAGGGAAAAGGGCAGGGGAAAAGCAATCCAGATCCAGATAGGAGCAACAGGGGGAAAGTAAAGAAATAAAACCAATCAGCGACGCCCTCCAACCACCCGCACTAGAAAGTCGGACCTTCGGACCACAGAAAACAGCAATAACCGACAAGGACAAGCATAAGAAACACAACCGTTCTACAACAAACGGACCCATGTAATGACATAATTTCCCCTCAAATTCTAAAGAAATCAATACAGTTATGAACTACCGCCAACTAGACCATAGCCATGACTGCTCTGGCTGAAACTGTTAAAACGTAAGTAGATCTCACGATAGCAGTTCAGTAGAACATAATACTGTACAACGCTTGCCCCCACTTGGTTTGTTTTATTTTAGTAAGAATTTTACGGCATTTGCAACACAATTAGGTCATAAAAGTGCTGAAGATTAGAGCGTCACTAGAGAGTAACATACAACGAAAAAAATAGGGAGAAATAAGGACGATAGATGCACGACAAAAAAGGAGCAGAGTACATCAGAGTACTCTCCAACCACCCAACTTGCCATGATGACAGCTGTAGCTGAAACTGTTATTATGTAAATACACAGCACGATACGAAATGTAGATAAACGATACTATACAACGCTTCGCCCACACGGGGATCACTTCTCCCCCACCCCAACCTCCCAATGCCGCGTGAGTGCAACTATTCTTATCATATTATATTTATAAACAAAACAACCGTTTATTAGTTTTACTGAAGTAGACAGAAATGAACATCGACACGAAAACGTGTCATTTAGAGCGGGTGAAAGTGAAAAGCAAGACAGACAGAAACAGCGGGAGAGAAAAGGAAGTAGGACCGGCCATGCAGGGCGCCCACCAACCACGCGCTAAAAGCCGTGGTGTGCGGAAGATGCGCATGTTACATCCAGTTTAGACTTCGAGAGGAAATCTGTAAAACTTCGATATTATGTGCGGGGCTTTTTTAATTTTTCTACCTAAATAACACTCGAATGATCACACAAACTTTGGATAATTCCCTTGAGAGGCACCTCCACGCAAAATAGAATCTACTGCTGTTCCCCGTTGAACACACAAACAAAGTCGTATCATATCCATCAAAGACACGGCGACTCACCAAGAGAGAGTATCGCATAGAAATCACACACACGCAAGCACGCACGCAAGCACGCGCGCACACACAAACACACGCGCGAAAGAGCCAGTGTTCGTCGAGTGTTCGGTGAACCAAGCAAGCAGAGACCGATGTAGGTATCCTCCCGCAATAGGCCGAGTCTAGGGCCGAGTCAATAATGCATGCACAGTTGAACACAGCCTTATTGATGGCCGCTCTCCCTCCTACTAGTTACAAGCCGACGACACCAATACCGTGAGCAATTGCGCGTAACAACCGCATGCCCAAACGCACATCTACATGAACTCGTGCGCGTGCTTACACTCACACATACACACATACATGCATAATGCATACCTACATTCACACAGAAACACACGTCACAAAAGACAGAAGTGCACACACACACGGATAAACATATTATTATTTTATACATCAATTCATTACATGCGTACATACACATTCACACAGAATCACACTCATAAAAACATACATGTAAGCACACATCCACGCACACACGCGCACACGCGCACACACACACACACACACACGTGCATGCTTATAAACATTCCCGCAGAATCACACTCACAAAACATACATTTGCACACACCCACATA
>NW_004797356.1:411293-413303 GCF_000002075.1 Aplysia californica | reverse complement strand
CACACACACACACAACAACAACAACAACAACAACAACAACAACAACAAAAATAACAATAACAATAACAACAACAACAACAATCAATAATAATTATGTATATCAGCTACTATGCTGAGCTATGTTTTTGGTGACCCTGATTCGAAACTCTCAAGGGGCGATCTCAGACTTGGAGTGTTTTTTAGTTTTAGTAGAGGTTTTACGGCGCTCGCAACAGCATAAGGTCATAGAGCGCCAGAAGATTAGAGGTGTTACCCATATAAAAAAGAAGAAGGGGAGATAAGGACGATAATATATTATGTTTGATAGGAACGAAGAAGCAAACCACACCAGAGCACCCGCCAAACACCCACCTTGGAGTGTTTGGGGAGTTTTCAAGGCTCTCCATCGACTTGGCTCCGCTCTATCGGAGACAACTGCACAGTGTAGCTAATTATAACTGCACAGTGTTGAACGTGGTAATAAACCCATACCATACGCATTCGTCATCATTTTGGTTTTCTAGATTCGGCCCAAGATCGATACACAGACAACGAAAGGGTGGGGACGGAAAACATTTGTGAGTATGTTCGGAAAAATGCCATCATTGCACTTGAAAAATTGGGTTTAAAAATGCCATCCCCCAAACAGAAAATCGTGCTTCCATAAGAAAAAAATTATGTTAACGTCTTAGTAAAGAGTGTCACGGCACTTGCAATACAAATACATGTAGGTATAAAAAAGTGCCAAAGATTAGAGGTGTTACTAGAGAGTAACAAAAAACATGCAAACAAAAGAAGAAGAGATAAGGACGATAGCTATTTAATTTGATAAGAAGGAGCAGACCACACCAGAGCACCTGCCAACCACCTATCATCAAAATTAGATTGACATTTCTGCACTGTTTACATACACACATGTAGTGAACATTTGGTTTTTTGAAAACAGCGGGATCTTAGGCGAACCGGGATCAAAAGCGGAGGGATCTTAGGCGGAGACTACTGTAAAAGAAAGATGGGGTGAGAGAAGGAGAGAGGGGGGGACTGAAAAACAAACAAAACAGTTGAACAACCAACCTGCAAGAGCACTCAAAAACACCCCTTAAGCTTGCATCATATTATTCATTGTAAGAAATAACATAACCACAGTACTGGTGAACCGGGAAAGCACTTACTGTTCCAGTACTTTATTACACAGAACCTGACTAAACAACAGTTAAGCCACGAATAAGAATGATGCGTTATCCAACGAGAGGGGATACTGGGGCGATTTTTTCGGCCGATAAATCGTGACTGCATGCCTTGAAGGCACTCATAAGACTGCATAAAATTACATAGAGGACAGTGAAGTACGTACAGTATAATGCACTAGGGGATTCGATGGGGGAACGAGAGGGTATCAGAAAGAAGGCAGAAAAACTCGTTTGACGCGAAAAGCGTAAGGTTTATGAAATATAGATTCGCCAAATTAGTGGGTGGGTGGAGGGGGGGGGGGGCTTTTCGTTTACTTTCTTTATTTTTTTCTTTCCTTTCTTTATTTCTTTATTTCCTTCTTTTCTGTTAATGGACATGTTTTTACGCTCCCATCTACGCAATTTAGATCAACCTAGTCAGTTGGAGCCCTTAAACAAAAAGGTCAGCGGTTTTCGATTACGAGCATTTGAATAATGACAAACAGATCAAGGCAATGGTTATGTGGTGGTGGACGTACAGACAGAGTACACAGGTGTGTACGTCGGCTGGGCACAGGTGGGTGACAGAGTGGGAACAAGTGTGTATGGGCAAGTTGAGTGTGCGCGCGTGTGTGTGCGTATGTGCGTGTGTGCAGGTGAGTGTGTGTGTGTGTGTGTGTGTGTGTGTGAGAGAGAGAGAGAGAGAGAGAGAGAGAGAGAGAGAGAGAGAGAGAGAGAGAGAAATAATACGTGTATGCATGAGCGCATGAATGCGCCTGAGTGCGACTGGAAATTCTGAGGTGTACTGTCTAATCACGTGTGCAGGCAAGCGAGTGTTTTCGAGAGTCTGCGTCTGTGCACG
>NW_004797356.1:407787-408904 GCF_000002075.1 Aplysia californica | reverse complement strand
TGCACACACACACACACACACACACACACACACACACACACACCAGTACCGACGTCTCCACTAAGAGTCAAGATACGGGCAAACAGGTTAAAGGTTCAGGCAAAAACGGAACACTTTCTCCAAGCACTCTCGAATAACCGCATCCTTATAATAATTATTCAACAAGTGTTGAACCCATAAGGAACTGGAAGCGATGACTTATTATTTTGACGGCTGAATGAATAATTAAAAGGAAGAATGTATAGATCTAAATGAACTTATTCAATTATTAACTTATTCATTCATTTATTTGTTTGTTGAAATAAAAGGAACCACACCCATACAACAACGGTCATTTAGTGCAGGGGGGTACAGCAGACAGAAACAAACAGAAGAGGAAAAGAACAGAAAGAGAACTTACGAGAAGCACATTCATGTTCTTGTTTTCGTTGCACGTCAACTCAAACAATGGGGACAAAGCTCTACATCGGAGTATTCTGTTTTTCTGAACGAATACTGGAATGGTTCAGAATAAAGAAAAACACATGTTCACGCAACTGCATATAGTGAGGAGGATAAGCAAGGAAAAACGGATAGAAACAACTAGAAACAACAGAAATGAAGAGGAAGGGGGGGGGGGTATGACCTTCAAGTGGCGCCCTCCAGACACCCGCAGACAATGCTTTGTGTTGACTTCAAAATAATGTATAAATGTCCCAAAAATAAATGCTGTCCTAATGAGACTTGAATTTGGTACATCCTCATAGTATTACCGATTAAATATCGAGATAAACGATAAAAATTCTCCCCCACCCTACAGGAGAATCGTTCTCTGGCCTTCTGTGCAAGACGGCGAGACCAAATTAATTAAACCTCAATCAAACTGCAGTCAGTCAAACCTGCTCTAACAACCATAGGTATAAGACAATTACTTGCACAAACGGCCACTCTCCATCTCTTTCATTGAGAATTTAAAATAATATAATGACACTGTGTAAGACGTTCATCCGTCCAAGACGGCCACTATTCCCTCCAAAAACAGGCGGCAGTGTATATTTAAGGGCTGGTGGGGCACCTAGAAATCGTGTTTGGGGGTCAAATTTTGTAAATTGGGTTTATTACATATTATAGTACCTGG
>NW_004797356.1:404689-406094 GCF_000002075.1 Aplysia californica | reverse complement strand
ACACACACACAAACAAACACACACACACACATGTAAGTACACAATAAATGGAAGTGAATTCCTACAAGTAGCATAATATCATGAGCGCGGAACAAGAGTAAACCAAAAAAAAACAACAACTTTCAAACGTCAATACACTCTAATAAGATAACAGCGCGAGTTTTGCCTTTACGCTCGGTGACTATCGACAGCTGGTGCTAAAGCCCGGCGCACACGATCACTCACGAGGAACC
Organism: Aplysia californica; assembly: GCF_000002075.1. Lineage (NCBI taxonomy): Eukaryota > Metazoa > Mollusca > Gastropoda > Aplysiida > Aplysiidae > Aplysia > Aplysia californica. The sequence goes on along the minus strand of NW_004797356.1, from coordinate 405,861 downwards.
ATTTCTAGATTATCAAGCATTTAGCTAGAAACAAAATTAATGCTTATTTAGCCTATTATTCGTGAGCCACTGACGGGTGCTCAAGTGTGGTTTGCTCCTTCGTCCTTATCAAATATCTATGGTCCTCATCTCCCTCCTTCTGTATTTGCGTGCTACTCTCTTGTAACAATTCTAATCTTCGGCACTTATATGACGTCATTGTATTGCAAGTGCCGTTAAACTCTTACTTTAAAAAAGACGATTATTCAATGAGAAAAGGGAGAGGGGAGTACGGGGTGGGGAGTAAAAGGGTCAGGTAGAGCAAACCTAGCTCGCTTTAAGAAATAATCAATTGAGACCTAAGCATTATTATTTATGTAGGTCAAAGATCCAACAAATTATACAGCGTCATTCCGTGAGGGCCAAAAGTTTTGAGGAAATTAAAGAGAAGTAGGGCACCAAAATCAGAAGGATGACCAGATTGGACACTCGTAATTTTATAAAAATTAAAACCTTGAAAGGAAATAACGAAACTAGATTGTTATTTATTGTAAGACGGCCCTTGATGTCTTTATTCGAATAAGAGCTTTATCTGGAAAAGCTAAGAAATTTGTGAAAATTTGTGGAATGGCCATATCGAAACTACGGGGAACCCAACATCTTCATTTTTAATTCTTCTGTTTAAATGTAGTTTTTACGACACCCTCAAAGCAATTTAGATGATTTACGGGGTGACATAACATTCAAGTAGAAAGACCAAGATACTACCCACTTGGGAATCGAACTCAGGTCGTGGGTGGTGGGCAGGAGTCTCTGGTGTGGTTTGCTCCTTCTTTTCTATCAACTATTTATCGTCTTTATCTCTTCTTTCTTTTTTGTGTGTTTGTTACTCTCTTGTAACTCCCCTAATTTTCAGCACTTTTAAGACCTTATTGAGTTGCAAGTGCCGTAAAACACTTACTAAAAGAAAAGAACTCATGTCTCCTGCGTGCGACAAAGAAGCGTCCGACCGCCACACCACAGACGCTACATATCCAAAACTATGAACAAGAGAATCAACTGTGGCAGCATTCATTGTACGTTATCTGAAGGGCCACTCACAAGTTTATGTGTGAATGACTTTACGTTCGTAGAAGGATTTGTTGAAACAACTCGCAGTATGTGTGTGTGTGTGTGTGTGTGTGTGTGTGTGT
>NW_004797356.1:403034-404227 GCF_000002075.1 Aplysia californica | reverse complement strand
GAGAAAGATAAAGAAAAAGAAATGTGGAATACAGGCACATGCATAAATATTCAAGCACGAGTACTATTACATGAACAAATATACAATAATAGTACTTGTCTGAATAAAGATGTCACAATAAAGGATGGCCACGTCACACTTCACTTAGATCTTAGATCTAGATCTAGATGAGTTTGGGTTGAGTAAAACGAAGCACATCTACACAGCAATGGTCATACAGTCATTGTTAGTTTTAGTAACAGATCGCAACATAATAAGGTCATATAAGTGCCGAAGATAAGAGGTGATACAAGAACGTAGCAAAAACAAAAAAGGAGAGATAAGGAGAGCAGGTGTTTGAGAGGCAAGAAGGAGAAAACCACACCAGAGTACCCGCCAAAACCACCGATAGAGTGTAGTGCAGGGAAGAATCAAGACAGATAACAAAGATAGACAGAAACGCCTTAGATGAAATAGATCTATTATTGTCACATCTCCATTTTCAATAACAGTGAAAACAGTTCATAACAAAGAGTGAGCTGAAGAAGAAGTCCGATTTTTCAATGCTTAAAGCTTTAAAAATGGAGATAAAAGGACAAGAAAGCACTGATGTCGCGACAAAAAGAACACACACCTACAACATAAAAAAACCAAAAAAGCCACATAAAAAAAAACACATCCAAAACCCCGAAGATGTAGGAGCACGTAGGCGACAGGTCATCCATTAATTACTGTCTATTATATATTTGGCAACTTGGAAACACATGTGTCACTTTTCCCATAAAACTACGACAGCTACAGAGTTGAAAGTTGGCACGTTAAAGCAAAAAGATAGATAGGTACTCATGACGGAGCCCGATTTATGATTTATCCGTTTCCTGAATTTAGAAAAATATATTTGACAAAAAGTTCCCGTCCTTCTTTGGCCATTGTGATTATTCTAGAAACGAAACAAATCTGCGGAGCTGTCCTTCACAACGGAAGTGCCGAAAGTGATATTTCGTGGGGCGCATTTTGTTTTGAGAGTAAAGATATCTAGACCTTCTAATTGTTTGCACCTCTCAAGATTTATTGCTCCATTCCAGAAGAGTGTAAATATAATAGGCCAATGACTTTTATCGAAAGGGCGGCCAGCTAGTTCATAAATAGGTGCACAGTTGCACACCATCACAAAACTCAATCAGCCAATAATGAATAAACACACACACACACAC
>NW_004797356.1:401907-402934 GCF_000002075.1 Aplysia californica | reverse complement strand
ACACACACACACACACACACACACACACACACACACACACACACACACACAAATGTTCTCCAATAGCTGTGATTGTGGTTGGTGAAAAACAAATCAGAATACAGGTCTGATGAGATTACATCATAGCAGAGACCTTTAGTTTCGTTTTGGTGAGAGTGTTACTGCCCTTGCAATTATTACAATTAGGTCATACAAGTGAAGAAGATTAGAGCTGTTACTACGGAGTAGAATACAAAAATATTAAGGAGGAGAGATAAGAACGATAGATGCCCAATAAGAAAGAAGGAGTAAACTAAAACACCACCAGAGAATCCGCCAACCACCACCACACCAGAGATCGAGCAAAATCTTTAGCAAACATACCAAACAAGGTAACGCTATTACTATAAATAAAGAGATACAGAAGTTGTAAGAGCCTCAGCTCTGTCCGACGTTGTGTCCTTGGGAAAGGCACTTTACACGAATGTTCCATTTGGCTCGGTCTTTTCGGAGATGGACGTTAAACTCGGAGGTCCCGCCTCAAAAATAACCTAATAGTGTTGACAGGGACGTTAAACCTATACCTTTTATGAAGCAGATCTAGTAAGAAAGCAGAGCCAGTCCAACTGACAATGTTTCTAAAATATTTTTTAACAGCTGCTGTATCAGTGGCTAATGCTAATATCTTCCAAGGAACACAGAGTTACTTTTGTATATAATTAATTAGTCATTCTTTATGATGAACAGAATCTTTCTTTTGTTACTATTTTTTGTAATAGTTTTACAGACACTTACAACACAATTAGGTCATATAAGTGCCGAAGATTAGAGGTGTTACAAGGGTGTAAAAAACACAAAAATGAAGGAAGAGAAGGACGACAGCTGTTTGATAAGAAAGAAGGAGCAAATCACACCTGAGCTTCCGCCAGCTACCCATTGTAAAGAATCCCACTGTTAGAAATGTACAAATCAAATCATCATTTTGAGTAACAGGGGAGAGTGAGTGGCAGAAAGAGTGCGAAAGAGAGAGAGAGAGAGAGAGAGAGAG
>NW_004797356.1:400050-401588 GCF_000002075.1 Aplysia californica | reverse complement strand
AGAGAGAGAGAGAGAGAGAGAGAGAGAGAGAGAACAAAAGAAAAGAGGTCAAGTGAGAAATTCCGTTTAAAATCCACTTCATTATTCAGTATTCCTTCGCAAACACAAGCTAACATAAGTAGCTTTGAGAAGCGTTACGAAAACTTGAAAGTTGCAAAAATGTCTCTATTAGTAATATTATATGAGAATAATCCCTGTTAATCGTCATGAGCAATTAACATCTGCCTGCACTGCAACAGCTGATGCACACAAACCTTCTGCCAAATCATTACAACTAAATCACTGCGACCACTCCGGAGAAGGCGTATCACTCCATTTGAAACGCACACAACACCAGATGCAAAACAATACGAAATAAATTGTACTATAATAATATTATTACCTCACATAATGAAGCCGGCGCACCTGTTGTTCCGAGACTTTTATCAACTAAACAAAACAAAATAAAACAAAACCAAACAAAATAAATAGAAACAAAAGTCACTCACACGTTCCACGCAATAGCAATACTGAACGCAAAGGGCAACCGTTTCCACACGTCGCCTATCTTCTTACAATGCGGTGGTGACAAGCTAGCCTAGCCTAAGATTTTCAGTCCGGTTTGATTGGTGCGGGGACAAGCGATGCTGATCGGCTTATCAGAGTAAAACAGACCCCCTGCAAAGACTCCTTGCAACACTGCGTGGGTTCAAGTCTGTGTATGTTTGTGAGTGTACGTGTGTGTGTGTGTGTGTGTGTGTGTGTGTGTGTGTGTGTGTGTGTGTGTGTTCGTGTGTGTGTGTAAGTTTGTGTCCATGGGTGTATGAGGGTGTGTTTGTTTGTGTGCGTGTAAGCGTGAGTGTGTGTGTTTGTGTGTGTGTTTGTGAGAGGGCGTGTGTATGCGAAAAAGAGATACAGACAGACGGACAGACAGACAGACAGACAGACAGACAAGAGACAGAGACAGAGAGACAGACAGACAGACAGACAGACAAGACAAGAAGACAGATAGAGAGTGTTATGTGCGTGTATGTGTGTGCACGTGCAAGGAAGAAACAACGTGTAATTGTGTGCGTGTCTATGAGTCTGCGCGCACGCGTGTGTGTCTGTGTGTGCGCGGACGAATGAATTTTTGTTTTTTTTTAAATTTCCAAACACACTAAGGTGAGGTAAATTCATGTGCAGTTTTTTGGTGTGTCTGTACAATAACGTCCATAGTTCCCTTAGAATCAGATTTAGACTACAAGTAGATATTAATTTGTCCGAACACAAACAACTGTTTATGTTTTACCTTATCTGTAAGGCGCTCAGAGGCTGTGTTCTTATATCAGAGTTGAGCGCTATATAAATGTCATATATTAAATATGATCATTCTTCTTCTTCTTCTTCTTATTATTATTATCATTATTATTATTTTCAAAAAGAAAAATAAGAAGGCGCAGGCCATAGAAAAACGCCCACTAATCAAATTGATGCGCACATACGTGTGCTTACGAGTGAGGACGCGTGCTTGAATGAGCCTTTGTCTTCTTTTTCAAAATAATGACATATCTACATGC
>NW_004797356.1:394527-395877 GCF_000002075.1 Aplysia californica | reverse complement strand
TTGAGGGGGGAGAGAGAGAGAGAGAGAGAGAGAGAGAGAGAGAGAGAGAGAGAGAGAGATTCGAAGGTCTCGGTTACCGCCTTGCGGTGTTAAAAGTGGAGTCGAAGGTATACCAAACCATACCCCCACGCCAGCAGTTTACGGTAGGCTAAGGCTCATAATGTCATAATTCGCCAGAGACGCCATTACAAGAATAGCAACACTGATAAGAAGAAAGAGAACCAGCCGCATCTAAGCAGCACACAACCACCCCTGTGTTGTTTCTAAAGAACATGATATACCGTCCTTTCGGCGCCTCAAGAAGAAAAGAAAAAAAGAATTAGGGGTAACATCTCGATCGTTCCACATAAATTATAGTAGGACAAAGTTCCTCTCTGTCATCGAACCTGCCTGTTTGTTTGAGTAAGAAGAAGCACATCGACACGATAACGGTCACTTAGCGCAGATAAAAAACAAGTTAGGTAAACAAAAACAACAAACGGAAAGAAAAGAAGTATGACCTACGCGTGGTGTCAATCAACCACCCGCTGATCAACCGTAATCTCGTGTGCTTGAGCGTCGAGTGTTTTGACGTATGAATGAGTGAGTGTGTATGACAAGAGTGTGTATGAGTGTTTGTGAGTGTGTGAGTGGGGGCGTGTGGGCGTGTGTGTGTGTGAGAGAGTGGTTGTGTGTGTTTGTGAGTGTGAATGAGTGTGTATGTGTGTGCATAATCCATTAGATCCATAAACAAAAATATGTGTATGTGAGTACGTGTGTGTGTGTGTGTGTGTGTGTGTGTGTGTGTGTGTGTGTGTGTGTGTGTGTGTGCTTGTGTGTGCATTTTGTTCCATGGGTGCACGAAAGCGTGTTTGTGTTCAGTTGTTTGTAAACGAAAGAGAAATAAAAAAAAGTATTATGTGTACGAGTGAGCGTGCGTGTACATGTTGTATACATGTGTGTAAACGTTTGTGCGTATGCGTGTGTTTGTTCACGAACGCGTACGAGTTTGTGTGCGCGCGCACGCGATCGCTTCTATGTCAGTGTCAGTGTGTTTATTCTTCATCATACTCCAGCTCCCACGCCCTCTTTCACCCGTGTGGCATTTTTCTCTCACGTCTTTTCTTCTCACTACGACATAACCGTAACGCAATGCGCGATGTAATGTGTGCACGTTGAGCTCACACTCACAGACTTAGAACTTCTCGGCCTCTCCCCGACACCTGCGCCATCCAGGAATGCCGACATGGCAGCACGGTGCCAGAGTGACCTAGTTAAAGCAGCTGTGTGTGTGTATGCGGTGCGTGTGCGAGTGTGTGTGTGCGTGTCTGTGTATGTGTATGTGTGTGTTGTGTGTGTGTGTGTGTGTGT